>NW_027361773.1:955000-1225000 GCF_039654945.1 Dendrobates tinctorius
TGTCAGAATGATTCCCCCAAACTGTGTATATGGCCATGTTTGTTTCTGAGCATTGATGTCATCCACACCTTTACTTATGCAGTCTGTTGCTCTTTGACTAAAAAAAAAAATCACTGTCACAGTTCATATACAAGTAAGGCTTAAGTGCTATGGGAGTGTCAAAGCACTTCCTAAGTCTCTGCCACTTTGGCTTTATTCCCTACTTTGCCCCACCTTCTTTTGCTTGACTGACAGCTCACTGGCTTGACTACACGGTGTACGGGGCTGTCAGTCAAGTGGAGGAAGGTTGGGCTTTGGGGCAGGGGCTTAGGAAGTGCTCTGATGACACCCAGAGCACACTTTTTCATAGGAATTTCAAACCAGTGATTTTTCAGTCACTGAGCAACAGATTACATAAGCATTTTTTTGCAGCTCTTGAGCTCTGCTGTATTGCAGCCCTGTCTGTTTGTGCGTTGGAAGCTGAGAGGAACCTGAAAATGTGTCAGTTATCACACCGAGTTCTGCAGTGAGATCAGGAGAGCAGCCATAACACTGGTAACTCGCCTTCATGTAAAATGAGCACTGGAGGCAGAGTTATCTTGAAGGTAGCATCCTCCCCAGAGCCTGGAAGAGGTCATTTATATAATGTCATAAAAGATGATTTCTCAATAACAAGGCATCTGATATGCGACATACATTGGATGGCTTTTTCAGCATTCAATTACCTGTATGCCCATATGAACAGTTTACATAGGTCAAATGTGGTATCAGATTCCCTTTAAAAAACAGTGCTAAATGTGCAAATCGGAGGGCGTAATTGTGCACCAAGTCATTGGTAATGCCAACGGTGCACTAAAGTGCCCATATTTGTATATGGATAAACGAATTTACCTGCAGCTAAGACTAAAATGTATATTACTGGTAAGGTTTCTCCTATATAAATGTTTAATTAGAAGAATTAGCATTTTGGGGGGTGATAGACTACCTTTAAAGGGATTGTCCAGTCTACTTATAAAGATCTGCTTTTACTCTGTGACTGCACACTTTTAACTCCTGATGGTGTGTGGTGCTTCGGCAAGGCATTTAGTCACGTGTATAACCTTTTATGCTTATTATTATTTTAAGATTTGCACGACCTTGCCTTTATAATGTGATTTCTGTTCACTTATATTTGGTATATAAACAGTGTATGAATTGTCTGACATCCACTGATTCTGAAAGGGTATAATACAGATTGATGAAAATAAGTATTTATTAAAATGCTTCCTGGACTAGGCATGAATGCCACAGTGATCGGTCTATTGTAATGTTAAGGTTGCAGTGACCTGAATTCAGCCATTACTTTTGCTTGTTTTGATTTCCTGGAAATTCACAGAAGCTGTAAGCCGGAATAACAATGACAATATTGCCTTTGTTCCTCACATACAGGCGCCAATATAAGTCTTGTTACTGCTGACTAACCTGTAGGACTGCCTGTTGCAACGGAGCCTGGCAGCAGGTTGTTGTGTTGCCGCAGTGTTGTTCATGGGCTTCTGTACTTGGTGTCAGTAATATTCACATTAGTGAGGTTGACATGAGGTGGATGCATTCTTTATGGTATTATATCACGATCAGTCATCAGGAATAGTATCATACAATATTCTGTGCATATAGTTTACAAAAATGTGGTTCTGCAAGTTTAGTCCAACAATGGGTTGTTTTCATGGAAGAATAGCTACATAGTGACTCCTCTCTTGTTCCAACATTGTGCACAAAGGTAGTGATCATTGGGCAGAAACTTCCTTCAAAAAAGTCAGTTATCATAAAAGTACCCAAATAGTTCATATATGATGCATGGTGAGAACAAAATAAGTCCGGATTGTATAAATATCGTACGAAGCATCATATGGCCTGCATTCTGATTGTGCTTTACTCTAGTCTTTTTTGTAAATATACCAGTAAGAAAATCAAAAAGAATGTATGAATTTCACTGACTATTTATTAAATGTATGTTCATACATAGTAAAATAGTTTTCAAATCTTTCCCTCGATGTCACATCAGTGTCACACTCTAAAGCCCAGTGCCAACGAATGAGGGTACATGTCTTGATTTACAGATAAATAGCAATATCTAAAGAAAAACGTTATTGTTGTGCAGAATTAATAATTTATTTAGGTTTTTATCAGTATTGTTGGATCCCATTAACCCAAGTTATTTTTTTTTTAAATTTCCCAGGAAACTCAGGAACTCTATACAAGTCTTTATACCATGAAGTGGTTTTTCCAGTGCTTCTTAGATCGGGTAAATATGAAGTTTATGTACGCTTACAGCTTTTCTATTTTTCTTAAATGATTGTGATCAACAAAATTTGAATAATGAAATAGGAAATATCCAAATAGAGGAAAATGTAAGTACAACACTTATAACTAGATCAATTAAGAGATCTGCCGTTACATGTTCTCCCATTAGAAATGAGCACAATCTTGTACCACCAGTTGCTATATCTATCTAGAGATGTGAGAAAAAAACCCTCTTATATAAAGTGTAAATATTTTAGTAAGGTTTGACCCCCTGCTGATCTAGGTGTCCTGTTACAGCTGCAGAAAGGAAAGGGTTTTTATAATGCCATACCAAATAGGATGCAAATGATTGACATGAAATTATATCTCCAATAGTCTTCACAAAGGAGCACTATCTTGAACCACCAGTTACTATATCCAGATATGTGACATATCTGTTAGACAAAGTGTAACTATTTTAGCGCCACCATTTTGGTGTACCTCTGTATGAAAGGCTAGTCGCTTTTCAACCACTTCCCCACCTGTGCCACTAAAGCAATGTTTATGGCTTGGTTCCAGAAACTTGTTAATTTACATTCTGCTTATGATAGCACTGCACCGTCCTGCAGTGTTACTTAGTCTGATCGTTTATTTTTGCAGAAAATGTATACACCAAATCTGGACAGTCCAGGATATCCATTATTTTCTTATATAACAAGTTAATACTAAAGTGTGCTTATGCATCATATACAGTGCCTACAAGTAGTATTCAACCCCCTGCAGATTTAGCAGGTTTGATAAGATGCAAATAAGTTAGAGCCTTCAAACTTCACACAAGAGCAGGATTTATTAACAGATGCATAAATCTTACAAACCAAAAAGTTATGTTGCTCAGTTAAATGTTAAAAAATTTTAGACATAAAAGTGTGGGTCAATTATTATTCAACCCCTAGGTTTAATATTTTGTGGAATAACCCTTGTTTGCAATTACAGCTAATAATCGTCTTTTATAAGACCTGATCAGGCCGGCACAGGTCTCTGGAGTTATCTTGGCCCACTCCTCCATGCAGATCTTCTCCAAGTTATCTAGGTTCTTTGGGTGTCTCATGTGGACTTTAATCTTGAGCTCCTTCCACAAGTTTTCAATTGGGTTAAGGTCAGGAGACTGACTAGGCCACTCCAACACCTTGATTTTTTGCCTCTTGAACCAGGCCTTGGTTTTCTTGGCTGTGTGCTTTGGGTCGTTGTCTTGTTGGAAGATGAAATGACGACCCATCTTAAGATCCTTGATGGAGGAGCGGAGGTTCTTGGCCAAAATCTCCAGGTAGGCCGTGCTATCCATCTTCCCATGGATGCGGACCAGATGGCCAGGCCCCTTGGCTGAGAAACAGCCCCACAGCATGATGCTGCCACCACCATGCTTGACTGTAGGGATGGTATTCTTGGGGTCGTATGCAGTGCCATCCAGTCTCCAAACGTCACGTGTGTGGTTGGCACCAAAGATCTCGATCTTGGTCTCATCAGACCAGAGAACCTTGAACCAGTCTGTCTCAGAGTCCTCCAAGTGATCATGAGCAAACTGTAGACAAGCCTTGACATGACACTTTGAAAGTAAAGGTACCTTACGGGCTCGTCTGGAACGGAGACCATTGCAGTGGAGTACGTTACTTATGGTATTGACTGAAACCAATGTCCCCACTGCCATGAGATCTTCCCGGAGCTCCTTCCTTGTTGTCCTTGGGTTAGCCTTGACTCTTCGGACAAGCCTGGCCTCGGGACGGGAGGAAACTTTCAAAGGCTGTCCAGGCCGTGGAAGGCTAACAGTAGTTCCATAAGCCTTCCACTTCCGGATGATGCTCCCAACAGTGGAGACAGGTAGGCCCAACTCCTTGGAAAGGGTTTTGTACCCCTTGCCAGCCTTGTGACCCTCCATGATCTTGTCTCTGATGGCCTTGGAATGCTCCTTTGTCTTTCCCATGTTGACCATGTATGAGTGCTGTTCACAAGTTTGGGGAGGGTCTTAAATAGTCAGAAAAGGCTGGAAAAAGAGATAATTAATCCAAACATGTGAAGCTCATTGTTCTTTGTGCCTGAAATACTTCTTAATACTTTAGGGGAACCAAACAGAATTCTGGTGGTTTGAGGGGTTGAATAATAAATGACCCTCTGAATAAACTTTTCACAATTTAAAAAAAAAATTAAACAAAGAAATAACATTCTTTTTTGCTGCAGTGCATTTCACACTTCCAGGCTGATCTACAGTCCAAATGTCACAATGCCAAGTTAATTCCGAATGTGTAAATCTGCTAAATCTGCAGGGGGTTGAATACTACTTGTAGGCACTGTAAGCACAAGTGAAGGAAAAAAAAAAGGATTAGAGATCAGAAACTAGAGGCCGAAAATATAATTAAGCATTGATAAAATATATGATCTTTATAAAAAAAAAATTAAAAGCATAACCATTTTATACACAAGTGCATTCAACACAAGGAAAAAAAATATTACCCACCAAAATAAATTCAAATATCAATAACCAGGTTGGCGCCTATAGAAAAGTTTAAAGCTAATTGTATGTGGCCAAATATGTTGGAAAGAGTAATGCAGACACTAAAGAATGCACTATATCTCCCTAACCAATTAACTTAATAGAAATACAGTTAGGTCCTGAAATATTAGGACAGTAACACAAGTTTTGGCACTTTAGCGGTTTTAAAAAAACGTATTCAAGGTATAGTTGTATAATCAATATTGGCTTAAAGTGAAGACTGTCAACTTTTAATTTGCGGTTATTCACATCCTAATTGGAGTAAGGGTTTAGGCATTACAGCTTTTTAATATGTAGCTGACTATTTTCAAAGGGACCAAAAATAATTTGAGAGCTATCAAAAGCTTTTTTATGGACTGCATGGGCTATTCCCTCATTAGTCCATCATCAGTTAAGCATGTAAATAGTCTGGAGTGGATTCCAGATGTGTCATTTGCATTTAGAAGTTGTTGCTATGAACCCACAACATGCAGTCAAAGGGACTCTCAGAAGAGAAATAGACCAGGATGTAAAAAAGGAAAGCCATCAGAGGGATATCTTAGGAGTGGTCATATCAACAGTTTGATACTCTCTGCTAAAAAATAAACAAGAAATAAAAACGCACTGGTGAGCTTGGGAATATAAAAAGATCTGGTCATCTTTGGAAGACAACAGTACTGGATGATCGCAAAATCCTTTCCTTGTTGAAGAAAAAACATTCTCAATATCCACCTAAGTGAAGAACATACTTCAGGAAGTAGGTATTTCTGTATTGCAGTCTACCATAAAGAGAAGACTTCATGAGAGCAAATACAAAGGGTTCACCACAAAGTGCAAGCCATTAATCAGCCTTAAAAACAGAAAGGCCAGATAAGGCTTTGCTAAAAAACATCTAAACACGCCAGTGCAGTTCTGGAAAAGCATTCTTTGGACTGATGAAACTAAGATTAATCTGTTCCAGAATGATGGGAAAGTATGGAGAAGGCTTTGAATGGCTCATGATCCGAAGAGTAACACATCATCTGTAAAACATGGTGGAGGCAATGTTATAGCATGGGCATGCATGGCTTCCAATGGCATTGGGTCACTATTGTTTATTGATGACTGACTGAAGCCAGAAGCAGCCGGATGAATTCTGAAATGTACAGGGCGATACTTTCTGCTCAGATTCAACGAAATGCAGCAAGGTTGAGTGGACAGTGACCCAAAACTCATTCACAGCCACAAATATACGCAATGCCCATGCAGCGGCATTTAGACATAATTCGTGTTGTAATAGAAAAGGGAGTCCGTTCAGTTGTCAAGCTATCCACGGCCAACATCTTATATCCAAACATATATAAATGATTGTAACCGGATTTTATCCATTGTTCCAGCACAAACAATAATACATTTACAAGCAAAAAGTATTAGGAGCACCAACTAAACACTGACGATATTAGATTGTTTTGTTGATAGTACATTGGGATCTATAAACTTTTCTTTTAGGTAACAACGTTGTGATCTGGGCCAAAAACATCCATGTGTACATAGCTGTAGCGGTATACTGTGTCTGCATTCAATCAATTCAAGTGGGGATAGTGGCAAAACCGGGATCTTGCGTCACAACACGTTTCGTCCAACCAGGAGTTTCTCATGCATCATGATTTTAAATAAGTTCATGTCACAAAGGCACTGCCTAATATGACATCATAGGCATTCATGTGCAGGGCTATCTCAAAAGTATTCAGAGGAGAATGAATTTTGGTGGGTAGGGATAGAGAATTATTAAATGAATGATCATAATACTGTTTTGATATCTGGTTTGATTTTGGAAAAAAAAAAAACCCTTTTCGCTTTGCAAACTAGAGATTTTAGGGTACACTAAGAAATGTTCTTCAACTTTCCAGAAGGTTAGATGAGGCTAAGGCCACATGCACACATTCAGTGTTTGGTGAGTTTTTTACCCCAGTATTTGTAAGCCAAAACCAGGAGTGGGTGAAAAATGGAGAAGTGGTGCAAATGTTTCTATTATGCTTTTCCTCTGATCGTTTCATACCTGGTTTTGGCTTACACATACTGGGGTAAAAAACTGACCAAATGCTCAATGTGTGCACATGGCCTAAAGGTTACAGATCCAAAGTATTCCTAAGTTGCTCGTATATGTTTATTTAACTTGTATTGTGTATGGAGATGGCTCTTTTCTCCCTGATGTCTCCTACCTGAAAAAACAACACTTGGTAGGCTGGATTTTAACAGGGCTAGGTTTTTATTTCTCTAGTGTTTGAAATGTCCTCTACTATTAAAATGTGTTAGCAGTGGTGAACACTTCGGTTGACCAACCGTTGGCAATGTTGTATATTTATGGCCCACTTTAAAGATCGCTTCTCTCAAATGTAACCCATCTGTGGATTTTCCTTCCATGATCTGTCCTATACTAAGCCACACTCACATTTTTGTATATATTATTTTATTAATGTAACTTGAACACAAGCTTTCTAATCAGCAGCACATTATTCAAAGCTTCTTGAAATAAAGAAAAAAATAGGTTCCTTTTTTCATGTATACATTTGTCTTTCCATTCATGGGGATTTCAAAAGCTTATTCATATGCAAAATTCTAATTATACCCTTGTTGAATTCACAAAAGATTGTAATGCTTGACTTGCAATAGGGCTTTGTTAGAAAGTGTACCTTCAAGGATACTCTCCTGCCCCATCCGACTTGCAGCATGTAAAGGCACAAGTGCACCTTGATGCAATTGCCAGGGCAACAGTGCAAGCGGCGTGCATCATGCACAGGTTTTATTAATAGGAATTGGATCGCATACAGCGCTCAAATAGAAACAAAATTAGACACCGTTTTGGTGCATGTAGTTTTTGCATTGATCACAAATTGCCACTAGTCCGTTTCATTCTTCTACAAAAAAAGGCATCTATTTCCATTCTAGTCATACATTCTTCCAGGAAAAAATGGATAAAGATAAGTGGGCAAAATTCCTTCTCCAATAGGCTGAGTTAATCAGTGGCTTTACGGTCACACAGTAAGAGCAGTATGAACTGATAGGCAATGTATTCACACTATTATAGCACTATGTCTGCCGTACACATCACTACAGAGAAATTGATGCTCAAGATAAGAATTTAATATCACAGCCAAGCTGACATGTATCACATCTGTAAGGTCAGTCTTCAGGGGTTGTAGGACTAATGGTCATTGGCCTTTCTTGATGTTTTCTGTGGCACAACCACCTTTTTGAATACAATATTGATGGCTAGTGTTAAAGAAGCACTCCTTTTAGCCTCTTTAATATATTGCAGTCATCATATTATATAGCACTGTGTACTTACAATTGCTCATTTTGCCTTTCTACCCAGCTAATTCTGTTTTTCATTAGGTCTATGACATCACGTGATTAAAAACTGACTAGCTAAATCCTTCTAAGCTCTATGTAGAAACAGGAGGTCAATTTTCCCTGTATGAGTTATGAGTCACTGCAAAAGTCCCTGACAGGGGGAGGAGTGTAGCGGCTGGGTCAGGTGTTGAAGAGGGGGATGATAAATGCAGGGAAAAGAGTCTTCCCGTTTCTACAGAGAGCAGAGAAAAATAGAATTAACTGGGTAGAAAGGCAAAATGAGCAATTGTAAGTATACAGTGCCATATGTGATTGCTGTATATTAAGAGGATAAAAACGTTGTTGGGAGTGCTTCTTTAAATTTGGCCATCAGTGTCCGATTTAGCAGTCAAGTGATAACTGAAGACTGCGCGGCTCATA
Source organism: Dendrobates tinctorius (assembly GCF_039654945.1). Classification (NCBI taxonomy): domain Eukaryota; kingdom Metazoa; phylum Chordata; class Amphibia; order Anura; family Dendrobatidae; genus Dendrobates; species Dendrobates tinctorius. The sequence continues at coordinate 963,516 of NW_027361773.1, forward strand.
ATCTGACTGAAGTGGCTGTAGCATTGCAGTAAATCTTTTTTGCCAGTCACAGCTTTGTACTTTTGATAGTGACTGTACTGGTGTTGTAGCTCACTTTAAGTGAAGAGGGGCACTTGTCTTTTTTTTTTTTTTTTCTTTTTCTTTTTCTTTTTTTTTTACTTTCTCATTGCCTTTCTACCCTTTCTTGCAGATTTGTGATTCTTATAGAATTTAAGTGATCATTTGAGTTGAATAAACCTTATAATATAATTTTTCACCTATATAGACTCCTTTCACACTAAACCTGAGGATATGGGACATTTACGTACTTGAAGGTGACAGAGTTCTTACCACAATGTCCTACACAATATTGAAGCTTCATAAAAGTAAGTAATTTTTCAGTTGTAAACCATTTTGCAGTTGACGGCTTCACATGTTACCTTGCTCAAAAGAAGTGTACAGTGACACATTGGGGCCCATTCATTAAAGGGAATCTGTCACCTATTTTTTCCACTATAAGATGCGGCCACCACCATCAGGTGCTTATCTACAGCATTCTGTAACGCTGTAGATAAGCCCCTGATGTAACCTGAAAGATAAGAAAAAGAGTTATATTATAAACTTACCGGGGGGTGGTCCGGTGCAGTCCAGGTCCGATGGTGTCGTGGTCCGGCGCCTCCCATCTTCTAGTGATGACGTCCCCCTCCTTCTGTCGAGGCTCCTGCTCAGGCTTACTTTTCTTTTTTCAGAGCAGAGTACTGCAGTGCGCAGGCGCTGGGCCTCTGACCATTCCCGGTGCCTGCGCACTGCAGTACTCTGCTCTGCCACAACAGGGCAGAGAATTGCGCCTGGGCAGGAGCCGCAACAGAAGCAAGGAAGAGGACGTCCTCGCTAAAAGACAAGGCACTGGACCTGGACAGTGACACCCATCGGACCCGGACCGCCCCTGGGTGAGTATTATCTAACTTGTTTTTCTTATCTTTCAGGTCAGATCGGTGGCTTATCTACAGCATTACAGAATGCTGTAGATAAGCCCCTGATGGTGGTGGCCGCAGCTTAACCCCTTCCTGACATGAGACGTACTATCCCGTCCATGGGACCCGGGCCCCTATGCCCATGGACGGGATAGTACGTCTAGCGCGATCAGCGGCGCCCACGTGGTGAGCGCCGCTGATCGCGGCCGGGTGTCAGCTGATTATCACAGCTGACACCCGGCACAATGTGTCAGGGGTGGTCACGGACCGCCCCCGACACGTTAACCCCTTGCACATGTTTGATCGCGGTGTACCGGGGGTTAAAGGGAAGCATCGGCAGGGAGGGGGCTCCCTCCGTGCTTCCCTGAGCCCCCCACGGCAGCGCAATGTGCAGCGCTGCTGCGGGGGGCTCCTTTCCTCCAGGCCCCCGAATCCAAGATGGCGACGGGGGCCTTCGGGGACCTGAGGAAGCTGGCTTCCTCAGTGCCTGCAAAGCGCAGGCATGAGGAAGCCTTCTGCAGTGCCTGTGTCAGATCGCTGATCTGTCACAGTGATCTGTGATGTGACAGATCAGCGATCTGTCACAGGACAGTGATGTCCCACCTGGGACTATTTAATAAAGTAAAAAAAAAAAAAAAAAAAAAAAGTGTTTAAAATAATTTAAAAAAAAATCGCCAAATAAATTAGAAAAAAAAAAAATATTCCCCCAATAAATCCATTTTTTGGAAATAATAAAAAAAACAAAACAATAAAAGTACACATATTAGGTATCGCCGCGTCCGTAATGACCCGCCCTATAAAACTGTCCCATTAGTTAACCCCTTTAGCGAACCCCTTAAAAAATAAAAATAAAAAACGAAGCAAAAAAATAATGATTTATTATCATACCGCCAAACAAAAAGTGTAATAACGCGCGATCAAAAAGACGCATATAAATATCTATGGTACCGCTGAAAACGTCATCTTGTCCCGCAAAAAACGAGCCACCACACAGCATCATCAGCGAAAAAATAAAAAAGTTATAGCTCGCAGAATAAAGCGATGCAAAAATAATTATTTTTTATATAAAATAGTTTTCATTGCATAAAACCGACAAAAACATAAAAAAAATGACATAAATGAGGTATCGCTGTAACCGTACTGACCCCAAGAATAAAACCGCTTTATCAATTTTACCGCACGCGGAACGGTGTAAACGCACCCCCCCAAAAGAAATTCATGAAACGCTGGTTTTTGTTCATTCTGTGTCCCAAAAATAGGAATAAAAAGCGATCAGAAAATGTCACATGCCCGAAAATGGTACCAATAAAAACGTCAACTCGTCCCGCAAAAAATAAGACCTCACATGACTCGGTGGGTCAAAATACGGAAAAATTATAGCTCTCAATATGTGGTGATGCAAAAACTATTTTTACAATAAAAAGCGTCTTTTAGCGTGCGACAGCTGCCAAATATAAAAACCGCCATAAATAGTAAATCAAACCCCCCGTCATCACCCCCTTAGTTAGGGAAAAATAATAAAATTAAAAAAAAAAGTATTTATCTCCATTTTCCCGTTGGGGTTAGGGCTAGGGTTAGGGCTAGGGTTAGGGCTCAGATTAGGGTTAGGGGTGTGTTGGGGTTAGGGTTGGAGTTATAATTGGGGGGTTTCCACTGTTTGGGCACATCAGGGGCTCTCCAAATGCAACATGGTGTCTGATCTCAATTCCAGCCAATTCTGAGTTGAAAAAGTCAAATGTTGCTCCTTCCCTTTCAAGCTCTGCCATGCGCCCAAACAGTGTTTTACCCCACATGTAGGGTATCAACCTACTCAGGACAAATTGCAAAACAATTTTTGGGGTCCAATTTCTCCTGTTACCCTTAGGAAAATAAAAAATTGGGGGCAAAAATATCATTTTTGTGGAAAAAAATGATTTTTTTATTTTCACGTCCGAGTGTTATAAACTTCTGTGAAGCACTTGGGTGTTCAAAGTGCTCACCACACATCTAGATAAGTTCCGTGGGGGGTCTAGTGTCCAAAATGGGGTCACTTGTGGGGAGTTTCAATAGTTTAGGTACATTAGGGGCTCTCCAAAGGCAACATGACACCCGCAGACCATTCCATCAAAGTCTGCATTCCAAAACGTCACTACTTCCCTTCCGAGCCCCGACGTGTGCCCATACAGTAGTTTTCTCCCACATATGGGGTATCAGCATACTCAGGACAAATTGGACAACAACTTTTGGGGTCCAATTTCTCCTGGTACCCTTGGGAAAATAAAAAAATGGTGACTAAAAGATCATGTTTGTGGAAAAAATACGAATTTTTTATTTTCACGCCCGGGCATTATAAACTTCTGTGAAGCACTGGGGGGGTCAAAGTGCTCACCACACATCTAGATAAGTTCCTTAGGGGGTCTAGTTTCCAAAATGGTGTCATTTGTGGGGGTTTCCACTGTTTTGGTACATCAGGAGTTTTCCAAACGCGACATGGTGTCCGATCTCAATTCCAGCCAAAAACGTCAAATGGCGCTGCTTCCCTTCCGAGCTCTGCCATGCGCCCAAATAGTGGTTTACCCCCACATGTGGGGTATCAGCGTACTCAGGACAAATTGCACAATAACCTTTACGGTCCTGTTACCCTTGGAAAAATAAGAATTGAGGGTGAAAAGATCATTTTTGTGGAAAAAATATGATTTTTTAATTGTATGGCTTTATGTTATAAACTTCTGTGAAGCCCATGGGAGTTCAAAGTTCTCACCACATATCTAGATAAGTTCCTTGGGGGGTCTAGTTTCCAAAATGGGGTCACTTGTAGGGGGTTTCCACTGTTTAGGTACATCAGGGACTCTCCAAACGTGACATGGCGTCCAATCTGAATTCCAGCCAATTTTGCATTGAAAAAGTCAATCGGCGCTCCTTCCATTCTGAGCTCTGCCATGCACCGAAACAGTGGTTCCCCCCACATATCAGGTATCTGCGTACTCAGGACAAATTGCACAATAACTTTTGCATTCCAATTTCTCCTGTTACCCTTGGTAAAATAAAAAAAATTGAACCTGAAGTATTTTTTTTATGAAAAAAAGTTAGATGTTCATTTTTTTTTAAATATTCAAAAAAATTCCTGTGACGCACCTAAAGGGTTAATAAACTTCTTGAATGTGGTTTTGAGCACTTTAAGGGGTGCAGTTTTTAGAATGGTGTCACTTTTGGGTATTTTCTATCATATAGACCCCTCAAAGTGGCTTCAAATGTGATGTGGTCCTAAAAATAAAATGGTGTTGTAAAAATGAAAAATCGCTGGTCAACTTTTAACCCTTATAACTTCCTAACAAAAAAAAATTTTGGTTCCAAAATTGTGCTGATGTAAAGTAAACATGTGGGAAATGTTACTTATCAAGTTTTTTGTGTGCCGTATATCTGTGATTTAAGGGCATAAAAATTCAAAGTTGGAAAATTGCGAAATTTTCAAAATTTTCGCCAAATTTCCGTTTTTCTCAAATGAACGCAAGTTATTTGAATGAAATTTTACCACTAACATGAAGTACAATATGTCACGAGAAAACAATGTCAGAATCACCGGGATCCATGGAAGCGTTCCAGAGTTATGACCTCATAAAGGTACAGTGGTCAGAATTGTAAAAATTGGCCCGGTCATGAACGTGCAAACCACCCTTGGGGGTGAAGGGGTTAAAGTCCAAAAATGGGGTGACCGATTCCCTTTAAGCTTTTATGTAAAAAAAATTGGCGTTAATGCTTTGAAAAGTCTCATTTCTTTTTTTACGCAACTGAGTTGTATGCAAATTTTTTGCAACTTTTGTCATTTTCATGTCAGTTGGAATAAGTTTTGCTGAAATGTGCGGAGCTGGTGAGGAGCATGGGCAGGCTGGTAACGTGACCACGCCTGCTTGTCAGTTTCATCAAAAGTTCCAGTATTTTGTACACCGGTCCCTGACTGGAGTAGCATTTTTGGCACAGTGCACTGTTGTGAATTCGCTTTCTGGCCTACCTCTGGTTACTGCTGAAGGTGGTGGAGCTTGTCATGTTGACGGAGGGGTTGCAAGTTCTCTTTCTGGGCTCCCTCTGGTGGTTACTGGAGGTAATGGAGCTGATCTGAGTAACAGAGGCTTGCCACCTGATAATGAGGACGACGTTTGGAGATCTGGGGTTTCAGACTGGATTTAAGACAGGGAACTCCCTCTAGCCCTGCTGGTGATTTTTTTCTCCTGCCTCCTGAGGTCTTAGTTTCCAGCTCAGTCCCTGCATGCTCAGCTAAGTGTTCTTTTGCTATTCTGTTCACATTTGATCTGGCTTTGTCTATTTCAGTTTTGTGTGGGTCAACCAGCTCCGGCTGGGGCTGTGCTGAATCACCATCCATATGTTACTGCTTTTGCCAGTTTGTTTTTGTCCCTTATTAGATTGGCCGCTTTTTGCTCTGCTTTCAGAATATACCAGAGTGCTGATATAGTGGGAGAAGTCGTGCGACTTCAGTATTTTTGCATCAGCCGTGTTGGACCTTTTTGCAGGGTTTTTTGCGTGATTGCAGACAGTCTTTCCTTTCCTGTCCTGTCTAGTCAGTGTGGGCCCCATCGTTTGCTCAGTCTATTTTCCTACCTGCGTTTGTGTTTTCATCTTGTCTCACTGACAATATATGTTTGGGGGCTATCTATTCCTTTGGGGTCTGCTCTGGAGCAGTTTAGATTTCCCCTTTCTTGCTTTAGGCTTAGTTAGCTCTCCGGCTGTGCTGAGGCGTCTAGGATCTGCTTAGTTACTAACCTCTCTGGTTTTCTGTGGCTTAGCTTGGGCTTGCTCTCCTCCTCAGTGACCCAATCATAACAGTGCATGTCAGATGTGGCAAAATCATTAAATGTTGTGCTCTCTTAGAATTTGGCGCCTTCTACTCCAGCTAGACTGGCGTAGGGTGACCATGCACATCACCAGTTTTGATGAATCTGCTCCTTCGTTTCCTTCAGTTCAGAAATGTATAATATATCCTCATTTATTCTTAGCTTATTGTCACACAGCAATCATCTTCTCTTTCTGTGGGCTGTTATTTAGCATGATTTTTGATGGTTTGGCATGTACCCTCTCTGTGCTCACACTCCCTCAAGGATTCCAATAGTTAGCAGATTGCAGTTTCTTCCTGCCAATGCTGCCAGCCTGTAGAGGAGTGCGCTGGCAACAGCTACTGAGCGAGACATCCAGAGTCACGATGTATTTATTTACTAGGTCCTGAATAGACAGAGGTAGCAGATTCATTGCTGTTTCTATATTCTTCTGAAATTTAGATATTGAGGCTTTAACATTTTTTGGATGTTGAAAAGTGCAGATTTTCCAGCCATATACATTTTTTTTCATGTTGGTGAAAAAAGTGTTTTTGGAGTTACGGGAGGAAACGACGATAAGAACATGCAAACTGCACATAGATGTTATCCTTTGTTAGATTCAAGTCTATGATCCAAGCGCAGCAAGGCAACCACTGAGCCATTATGCTGCAATCAAACCACCAATTATATTAGGACAATTTGGTTATGCCACAAATCTTTACAGAGTTAAGACTTCAGAAAGGGGTTCAAGTAAAGCAGATTTAATTCTAAAAGGCTTCTTTTTATTGTGGTCTCATAGGAGTTTTCTGATACCCTGTGCACAAGTTAGGTGATAAATCTATGATTGCAGGAAGCGCATAACTCCTCCAGAGTGAGATGTCAGGACCCCACTCTAGTGATTTATAAATGTAGCGATAGTCATACGTGTATAACCGTTCTATTTGTGCATGACATCAACTCCATTCACTCGCCTTCTGACCGGGACGCAAAGCAAACTATAGGTGGTACTAGTGTTGGGACCTCTTGTGATCATACATCTATTACCCGTTCTGTTGAAAACTGCTAAGTGTATTTCGTGAGCCAATCATTTAAAGAAATAAATCACTCCGGCATCATTCAGACTTACCGTACTTTTCGGATTATAAGACGCTCCTTTTTCCTCCCAAAATTAGGGGGTGTTGTGCATCTTATAGTCTGGATGTACTGGCTCTGGCTGTTGGGGAGAAGTGGGGGAGCAGTTTCAGTGGAACAGCGGGTCACAGAGGCAGGAGCCGGCAGCTCCGGCTAACTCCTGTGCCGCTGCTAAAGAAAGATGAATATGCATGGGTGTGGGCGGCATTGAATATTCATTTCTTTCTGGCATCCTGGTATGATTGTCTCCATCCCGTTGCTGGTATGATGATTGGTCCCATCCTTATTCTGGTATGATTGGTCCCATCCTTATTCTGGTATGATTGGTCCCATCCTTATTCTGGTATGATTGGCCCCATCCTTATTCTGGTATGATTGGCCCCATCCTTATTCTGGTATGATTGGCCCCATCCTTATTCTGGTATGATTGGCCCCATCCTTATTCTGGTATGATTGGCCCCATCCTTATTCTGGTATGATTTGGCCCCATCCCGTTCCTTTTATGCATGACCCCATAAGAAAAGATTATGGGCCCTGCATACCAGGATAGGGATGGGGCCATGCATACTTGAACGAGATGGGGGTCCTGCATACCAAAATAGAGCTGAGGGCAATCATTCCTGCCAGGATAAGGATGTGGGGGACCATTCCTACCAGGCTAGGGATGAGTAGGCCATGCATACCAGGCTAGGGATGGAGAGGGCCATGCATACCAGGACAGGGATGAGGTGGCCATGCATACCAGGATAGGGATGAGGAGGCATGCATACCAGGATAGGGATGAGGGGGCTATGCATACCAGGCTAGGGATGGAGGGAGCCATGCATACCAGGATAGGGATGTGGGAGCCATGCATACCAGGCTATGGATGAGGAGGCATTCATAACAGGATGGGGATGATGGCCATGCATACCAGGATAGGGATAAGGGAGCCATGCATACCAGGATAGGGATGAGGGAGCCATGCATACCAGGCTATGGATGAGGAGGCATGCATAACAGGATGGGGATGATGGCCATGCATACCAGGATAGGGATAAGGGAGCCACGCATACCAGGATAGGGATGAGGGGCCATGTGTATCAGGATGGGGATGAGGAGACCATATTTACCAGGATATGGGGATATTAAGTACAGAATATTTTTTGCTTCAGTTTTTTTCTTTCCCTAATTTCCTCCTCTAAGACCTATGTGCGTTTTATAGTCCGAAAAACATGGATTTTTGTGATAACTCACCGTAAAATCCTTTTCTCCGAGACCCTCATTGGGGGACACAGATACTGTGGGGGACACAGATACTGTGGGTGTATGCTTCTGCCGCTAGGAGGCTGACACTAAGTGAAAAAAAGAGGTTAGCTCCTCCTCCACCGTATACACCCTCGCCCCTATTGCGGGCGGAGATCAGTTTGGTGCCAAAGCAGTAGGACAACAAAATCAGCCTTAATACAGGTACAACATGTCCAAAATACCACCCTTATATCAAATTTAGTAAATGCATATAAATTTAAACAAAACAAGAGTCAACTGGCTAATAGGATGGGTGCTGTGTCCCCCAATGAGCGTCTCGGAGAAAAGGATTTTACGGTGTTATCACAAAAATCCATGTTTCTCCTTCGCCTCATTGGGGGACACAGATACTGTGGGACGTCCTAAAGCAGTCCCTGGGTGGGAGATTGTCTCACCGATCCAAGCTACATGCACCTCTTGTTTAAAGGTGCGCCACCGCTGCTTGGAGGATCCTTCTACCCAAGCTCGCATACGCCGAGGCCTGAGTATGGATATTATAATGTTTGGCAAATGTGTGCAGGCTGAACCAGGTTGCTGCCTTGCAAATCTGTTCTGCCGAAGCGCCCACTGCCCGAGTAGAGTGCGCTCTGATCCCTGCTGGAATCGGCGTGCCTTTAATGCGGTAGGACTCCTGAATAGTCAAACGAATCCATCTGGCTATGGTCGATTTTGAGGCAGCGAGTCCCTTCCTGTGCCCTTCGGGGAGCACGAACAGCGTGTCCGTCTGACGAAAGGGTGCCGTCCGCGACACATACCTCCAGAGGGCTCTTACCAGGTCTAACGTGTGAAGAGCCTTTTCCACATGGTGCACCGGTGCTGGGCAAAATGAAGGCAAGACGACATCTTCATTAATGTGAAAAGAGGACACGACTTTTGGTAGAAAAGGAGGGGCTGGTCTGAGCACCACCTTATCCTTATGGAAAGTGAGGAACGGGGCTTGGCAGGATTGGGCCGTAAGTTCTCATACCCACCTGATAGAAGTGATGGCCACTAGGAACACCACTTTCCAGGAGAGGTACCTGAAGGAGATATCCTGAAGCAGTTCAAATGGAGCTTCCTGCAGAACACTTATGACCTGGTTAAGGTCCTAAGCGTCCATAGGCGCCTTATAGGGAGGTACCAAGTGGGAGACTCCCTGGATGAAAGTCTTCACCTGCAGATTGGTAGCAATTCTGCGCTGGAACAGGATGGATAAGGCCGATATTTGTCTCCTGCGAGAACTTGGGGCTAAGCCCGAGTCTAGGCCCGACTGGAGAAAAGTCAAGATGTTGGAGATCGAGACTCTCAGCGGAGAAACACCGCGGCCTCGACACCAAGCAAAAAACACCTTCCAGGTGTGGTGGTAAATTCGTGCTGAAGCAGGCTTCTGGGCACTAATCATTGTAGCGACCACCTTGCTCCCGAACCCTGCCTGGGTTAGAATCCAAGATTCAACAGCCATGCCGTCAAACAGGGCCCCTGAGTTCGGGTGGCAAATCGGCCCTTAAGAAAGTAGATCTGGGCGCTGTGGCAGGTGCCAAGGAACGTCGGCGAGCAGCTGCATTAGATATGCGTGTCACGCTCGACGGGGCCAGTCTGGGTCCAGCAGAATCGCCGGGACCCCTTCCATCTTGATCTTTTTGATGACCCTCAGAAGCAGTGGCAGCGGGGAAAATAGATATGGGAGGCGAAACTGGTTCCATGGCAGAACCAACGCATCCACAGCGATTGCCTGCGGGTCCCTGGCCCGAGCAACATATGTGGGCACCTTGGCATTCACTCTAGACACCATCAGGTCCACATCTGGAGTTCCCCACAGCTGTCAAATCTGCCAGAAGACCTCGGGATGTAGAGACCACTCTCCGGACGCAAGAGCCTGCCGGCTGAGTGTCTGCCGCCCAATTTTCCATGCCCGGGATGTGGACAGCCGAAATCACCTAGTGGTTTGCTTCGGCCCACTGCAGAACGTGCCCCCACGTCGCGCATGGTTTCTCTGCTGCGGGTGCCCCCTTGGTGATTTATGTAAGCCACCGCCGTGGCTTTGTCCGACTGAATTCGGATGGGGCGGCCTGCTAGAAAGTGATGAAACTTTTGCAGAGCCAGCCAAATTGCTCGTATCTCCAATAAGTTGATCGGGAGGCGTGCCTCCTGTGGCGACCACCGTCCCTGGGTCGTGTGGTGGCGAAACACCGCCTCCCAGCCGAGGAGACTGGCGTCGGTTGTCATCACCAACCAATGGTCTGGGGGAAAAGGTTTTCCCTGGGTCAGAGAGGAACTGGTTAACCACCATCCGAGCGACTGCCTGACTTGAAAGGACAGTCGGCACTGCTGGTCGAGCGTGAAGGGATTCTTGTCCTAAGCTGACAAAAGGGCGTGCTACAGGGAGTGAAGATGGAACTGGGCAAACGGTACCGGTTCCATTGCTTCCACCATTTTCCCTAGACTCCTCATCCCGGATCGGATGGTATGAGGGACTGGTTGCCGAAGTGTCCGGACTCCCTGCCGGAGCGCTAGCACCTTTTCCTGAGGGAGAATTACCAACCCTCGGCGAGTGTCGAGAATCATTCCTAGGAAGGAGATCTCTTGCGCTGGCACAAGGGATGACTTCTTCGCATTGACCAACCACCCTAAGCGGGCAAGAGTATCTAGCGTGATGTTGACATTTTCCTTGCATGCCCGTATTGAAGGGCCTTTGACCAAGAGGTCGTCCAGATAAGGCAAGCCGACTATACCTCGAGAATGCAGTATGGCCATGACAACCGCCATAACCTTTGTGAACACTGTGGGAGCCGTGGCTAGCCCGAAGGGTAGTGCTACGAACTGAAAATGTAGATCGCTGATGGCGAAGCGTAGAAACCTCTGATGAGGAGGAAAAATGGGAGTATGCAGATATGCGTCCTGGATATCTATTGAGGCCAAGTATTCTCCTTGCTCCATGGCCGATATGACTGACCGGTGAGACTCCATCTGGAAATGTCTGATCCTGATGAATTTGTTCAGAAGCTTCAGGCCTGACAGACCCGTCCTTTTTGGGAATTGCAAAAAGGTTGTAATAGAGCCCCTGATTTTTTTCGTGTTCCTGCACTGGAACAATGACTCCGTTGTACTGGAGCGGTTTGATGGATCCCAATAGAGCCCTTGCCTGGGCATCCACCCTGGGAAGCCGGGAAAGAAAAAAACCGTCTTGGCGGGTATCTGACAAATTCTATTTTGTAACCTGAGGCCACCAATTCCTTTACCCACGCATCGTGAGCGACATTGGCCCAGACGTGGAAAAACCAGAGTAGGTGGCCGCCCACCTTGCTGGTGTCGTCTGGTAACGGCCTCGTCATTTGGCCGACGATCTTTGGGATCTGGATCCCCTCGATCTGGGCTGCTGAGCGCGCAATCTCCCCAATGGGTTGGCTCTATATGAGACCTGTCGCTCCTTATCCTGGTTGGGGTGGCCTGAGGCCCGCGGAATTGGCCGCTGTAGTCCACCTAGTGTTGCGAAAGGCCCGAAAACGTGCCTGAAACGGGTGACGAAAAAGTGGTTTGACCCATTGTTGAGGGAGAAACCTGCTCTTTCCTCCTGTGGAGTCGGAGATAAGTTGATCCAACTTCTCCCCAAATAGGCGGCCGCACTGATAAGGCAGGGAAGTCAAGGACTTCTTAGAAGAAGAATAGGCTCGCCATGTCCTTAACCATAGGGCTTTTCTGATCGAAATTGCATTAGTGGCAGCAAGTGCCGAGCAATTGGCCGCATCCAAAGACGCATTGATTACATAGTCTCTGGCCATCGCCATCTGACCTGCGACCTCCGAAATCTCTGCAGGTAGATCCTGCTCTTGCGCGACCTTGTTTAATGTTTTTGACCATGATATCATAGCCTTGGCTACCCAAGTTGCTGTGAACGAGGGAGCGAGAGCTGACCCTGACGCCTCATATTTTGAGCGAGCTAAGCTCTCTGAGGCGATCCGTGGGATCCTTAATCAAGGAAACACTAGGGATGGATAGCAGGGTCTTAGTGGCTAGGCGCGAAACCGGAGGATCCACCATTGGGTATTCCATCCATCTTTTACGGAGGTCCGGAGCAAACGGATACCTCGTTTCGAGTGCCTTTTGACCCGAGAAACACCTGTCTGGACGTTCTCTGTGCCGCAGCACTATGTCCTCAAACTCCGGATGAGAGGAAAAAATTCTGTGCGGGCGCTTCACTCGCTTAAATGCTACTTTATGCCCCGTAGCCGCTGTGGGATCATCCTCAATCCCCAGGGTCTGATTGACGGCTTCTATGAGGAGAAAATCGCTCAAATTGTAACAAGAGCCATCCAAAATCCCTCCATGACATTAAGAAAAGCGATGTCACGACTAGGTTCTCTCTCCGCCTGCCTGCCAGCAGTCCAATGGGCTCAGTTACACACGAGAGATCTACAGTGGGATGTACTAGCCAACCAGTCTGCAGTAGGGGGACACCTAGAGGGTCGTATTACCCTAAATTCAAAAACTACTCATTCCCTAGCCTGGTGGAGAAGCCAAGACAACCTTTCCAAAGGGATCCCCTGGGTAACAAAAATAACACACATAGTTACCACAGACGCCAGTCCCACGGGGTGGGGAGCACACGTGAACAACGAAGTGGCCCAAGGTGCGTGGGGAGTTCAAGAATTAGAAGCCTCCTCGAACCAGTAAGAGCTCTTAGCAGTGGGCTACGCATTAACACACTTCTTACCCCTGCTCCGGGGTCATCATGTCTGCATATTTCCGGACAATCGAGTCACAATAGCATATATACAGTCATATGTAAAAGTTTGGGCACCCCTATTAATGTTAACCTTTTTTCTTTATAACAATTTTGTTTTTTGCAACAGCTATTTTAGTTTCATATAGCTAATAACTGATGGACTCAGTTATATTTCTGGATTCAAATGAGTTTTATTGTACTAACAGAAAATGGGCATTCTGCATTTTAATAAAATTTAACAGGTGCAAAAGTATGGGCACCTGAACATAAAAGTGACATTAATATTTCGTAGATCCTCCTTTTGCAAAAATAACAGCCTCTAGTCGCTTCCTGTAGCTATTAATGAGTTCCTGGATCCTGGATGAAGGTATTTGTGACCATTCCTGTTTACAAAACAATTCCAGTTAAGTTAAGTTTGATGGTCGCCGAGCATGCACAGCCCGCTTCAAATCATACCACAGATGTTCAATGATATTCAGGTCTGGGGACTGGGATGGCCATTCCAGGACATTGTAATTGTTTCTCTGCATGAATGTCTGAGTAGATTTGGAGCGGTGTTTTGGATCATTGTCTTGCTTGAATTATCCATCCCCTGTGTAACTTCAACTTCGTCACTAATTCTTGCACATTATTGTCAAGAATCTGCTGATACTGAGTTGAATCCATGCGACCCTCAACTTTAACAAGATTCCCGGTGCCGGCATTGGCCACACAGCCCCAAAGCATGATGGAACCTCCACCAAATTTTACTGTGGATAGCAAGTGTTTTTCTTGGAATGCTGTGTTTTTTAGCCTCCATGCATAACGCCTTTTTGTATGACCAAACAACTCAATCTTTGTTTCATCAGTCCACACGACCTTCTTCCAAAATGTAACTGGCTTGTCCAAATGTGCATTTGCATACCTCAGGCGACTGTTTGTGGCGTGCTTGCAGAAACGGCTTCATTCGCATCACTCTCCCATACAGCTTCTCCTTGTGCAAAGTGCGCTGTATTGTTGACCGATGCACAGTGACACCATCTGCAGCAAGATGATGCTGCAGGTCTTTGGAGATGGTCTGTGGATTGTCCTTGACTGTTCTCACCATTCTTCTTCTCTGCCTTTCTGATATTTTTCTTGGCCTGCCACTTCTGGGCTTAACAAAAACTGTACCTGCGTTCTTCCATTTCCTTACTATGTTCCTCATAGTGGAAACTGACAGGTTAAATCTCTGAGACAACTTTTTGAATCCTTCCCCTGAAAAGCTATGTTGAATAATCTTTGTTTTCAGATCATTTGAGAGTTGTTTTGAGGAGCCCATGATGCCACTCTTCATAGGAGAATCAAATAGGAGAACTACTTGCAAGTGGCCACGTTAAATACCTTTTCTCATGATTTGATACACCTGGCTATGAAGTTCAAAGCTCAATGAGGTTACAAAACCAATTTAGTGCTTTAGGAAGTCAGTAAAAAGTAGTTAGGAGTGTTTAAATCAAGAAAATGATAAGGGTGCCGATACTTTTGCATCGGTCAAATTTTGTTTAAATGCAGATTGCACATTTTCTGTTAGTACAATAAACCTCATTTGAATCCAGAAATATAACTGAATCCATCAGTTATTAGATATGTGAAACTGAAATAGCTGTTGCAAAAACCTAAATTGTTATAAAGAAAAAAGTTTAACATTAATAGGGGTGCCCAAACTTTTACATATGACTGTAAATCATCAGGGGGGAACCAGGTCCCGAGCCCTAATGGACACATCCTCCAGAGTCCTCAAATTAGCAGAGGCAAACTTGCTATCTCTGTCAGCACTACACATCCGGGGCACGGAGAATCAAAGGGCAGACTTTCTGAGTCGCACCTAATTACGACAAGGGGAATGGGTCCTAAAGCGGTCCGTTTTTCGGCAGATTGTAAAAATTTGGGGGGCCCCAGACATAGATCTGTTCGCCGACTTCAGAAACAAAAAAGTGGAAACTTTCTGCTCCATAGACCCCAGGGGGAATCCTCTAGCTCTGGACGCCTTCATACTCCCATAGACATAGGGCCTAACATATGCCTTTCCCCCGATCATGCTGATACCAGCAGTGCTAAGAAAAGTCAGGGAGGATGGGGCAAGAATGATTTTACTAGCCCCCTTCTGGCCCAAAAGAACCTGGTTCTCCTGGCTAAGAATACTCTCAGTAACCGACCCATGGATCCTACCGGATCTCCCGGACCTGCTATCGCAGGACCCAGTGTTACACCCTCAGGCAGGGAGGCTCCATTTAACAGCATGGAATTTGAGAGGGCACTGATGAGAGACAGAGGGTTTTCAGAGAACCTGATAACCACATTACCAAAAAGTAGGAAACCGGTTACGATGAGAGCCTACAGGAGAACGTGGAAAAAATTCTTATCCACTTCTGGGGTAAAGGTTCAGGACGGGGTTCACATTGATAAAATCCTAGAATTTCTACAAAAGGGCCTAGAACAGGGTCTAGCGGTCAACACATTAAAGGTACAAGTAGCGGCCTTGGGCGCCCTTTATAACCATGATGTGGCAGGTAATCCTTGGGTGGCAAGATTTATTAAGGCCGTATCCAGATCCAGGCCAATAGCTAATCAAAGATTACCATCATGGGACCTAAATCTTGTACTATCCACACTAACAGGCCCTCCATTCGAACCTATTCACTCAGCATCCCGAAGGGTATGTGCACACTGTGCGGATTCTGCTGTGGTTCCGCAGCGTTTCTGCAACTACGGGTCCGCAGCAGATTCTGCTGAGTTGTACAGTACCTTTATTTCCTATGGAAATTAAAAAACGCTGTGCACATGCTGCGGATTTTTCCACGCAGTTTTTCTGCGGTTTACAATCCGCAGCATGTCAATTGTTTGGTGCAGAAATGCTGCAGTTTTACACCTCATCCATTATGAGGTGTAAAACCGCAGGCAAAACCGCAGATGAAATAGACAAAAGTCCTGCGGGTTTACCTGCGGTTTTCTCTCTCAAATCCGCACACCAAAAAAACTACATGTGCACATAGCCTAATAATCCTGTCGTTCAAAACAGTGCTTCTTTTGGCGCTAACATCAGCTCGCAGAGTGAGCGATATGCAAGCTTTATCAGTAGGGCCACCTTTCACAAAGATTCTAGATGATAGGCCGGGTCAGGCTTTAAAATGACCCAATGTACTGAAAGTGTCATCACACTTCCATAGGTCCCAAGAGGTAGTCCTTCCTTCATTCTGCCCAAATCCTATAAAATAAGGAAGAAGAAAAATTCCACACCTTAGACGTGAAGAGGTGCCTAGTGCAGTATCTAGAGGCCACCAAAAAATATAGGAAGGAAGGCTCTCTTTGTATGTTTTCAGGGACCTCGAAAGGGACTCAAAGCATCTAAGAGTACCCTGGCAAGGTGGCTAAGGGATGCGATTGCCCTGGCATATTCATCCAGTGGAAATACCATCCCGGAAGGGTTGAGAGCCCATTCCACAAGAGCGATGGCGACCTCATGGGCTGAAAGATCTGAGGTATCGATAGAACAAATCTGTAAGGCGGCCACCTGGTCATCACCTTCAACCTTTTTCAGACACTATCGATTAGATCTAGGCTCTACATCTGACCTGACCTTCGGGAGAAGGGTCCTTCAGGCGGTGGTCCCTCCCTAAGCTACCAATCTCTGTAATTCTCTCTGTGGTGCTGTCATGGGTGAGAGAGAATAGCTTAGTTACTCACCGATAACGGTGTTTCTCGGAACCCATGACAGCACCTGCTTATTCCCCTCCCCTTCACGAGTGTGGTGAGCACGGTTTTTTTGGTTGTAGAGTGTTTCCGTTTAGGCACGGTGCTTCTGATAATAAGCAATATTATAATGTTGTGCATATATTTCTGTTGTCTAACTAACCTGGAGACCCTCTGATGCTCTGTAACCACCTGGAGGTGGAGGAGAAGTACCGCCCTTTTTATCTGTAGGTTCCTGTCCCTGAAGGGCGGATCCCCTCTCTCCGTGGTGCTGTCATGGGTTCCGAGAAACACCGTTATCGGTGAGTAACTAAGCTATTTTTCACTTAGTGTCAGCCTCCTAGCGGCAGAAGCATACACCCACAGTATCTCTGTCCCCCACAGTATCTGTGTCCCCCAATGAGGCGAAGGAGAAATATGGTGTTTTGAAAGTATCCTGTATGTATTTTTTTATCCTTTTTTTTTTTTCACGGCTACAACACTATTATAATCTTTGGTACTATTCACATGTCCATGTTTTTCGTGGACTGTGTGTTTGTGCCAAACACATGGAGTCGTGGCCGTTTTTTTTTTCTGGCAGCATTGACTGAAAGAGTCAACACAAGTCTATGGGTAGGTGAAAGCACGTACTGCACATAGATGGCATCTGTATGCTCTCTGTTTGCTATATGTATTTAACCCTACAAAGGATAGGGGAAGCTTTGTAATTTTTGTTTTCTTTATACGTCCGTGGAAAACACTGCTGACACACGGACCCAACACATTAGTAGAAATCTATAAATGGATCTTATAATACAAGGCACTCCTAACTAAGTCTAAATCCTACACAGAATAAGGTGTATGATAACCAAGCTCAATAAAAAAATTATCTAATTTTATTAAATAACACGCAGTACAACTAATACAAATAGACTAAAAAGATGTTAAAACAGAGGTGAAAAACACACTGCGCACCTACTCTATAATCTAATTGCTACCAAACAATGTATATGTGAATCATATCCCATTTGGTGTATAAAAATTAAATGTACACCAAAGCATTACTGCAATGGTAAAATAAATCTCAAGATGGTTCATACTGTATATACATTGTTTCCACCTACTCAATAATATAGTTACCATAGTGTGTAGCTCACCTCTGTTTTAACGTCTCCTTTTTAATCTACGGTTGTATTAGTTGTACTATGTTAATAAAATTATTATATTTTTCTTGATTTTGGCTATCATATTCCTTACTGTATGTAGGATTTTGATCAAAAACATTTAAGCCAGTACCTTTTTTTTCACGTATGAGTTTAAATACAGGCGTGTGAATGAGGCCTTAAACTGCTTGGGCTTAGGGAAAATAACATTTCTTGTCTGCTCAGACAGCTTTGCCATTGAGCTCAAGGAACTGTGAATATAACTAGTCTTTTTAAGCTTCATAGCCACTCTTCATGGGCTAATGAAAGTCCTGATAGCACTGTCAAGATTGTGAGCGGTCTGTCTAATTTTCAATTAATCACAGGTTAGTATGATTTTATTCTTTGTTTGACCCCTTTCTGACATCGGATGTAATATTCCGTCCATGTGACCTGGGCAACTTTGACCATGGATGGAATATCACGTCATTGTGATCGCCTGCACACAGCTGACACCCAACATTAGGTGCCAGGAGCGGGCACAGACCGCTCCCAGCACTTTAACCCCCGAAAAGCTGCAATCAAACACGATCACATCATTCTGGAAGCCAGCAGAGGGCTGACAAACCCCTATGCCTTTGGTTCAGAGACCCTGCGGCGTGATGCGGGGTCCCGATCGTTGCCATTGTTAGTTTGTCGTGATGACAACATCCGGGTCACCTGAGCCAGGAAACTTGATCATGCGCAGTGCATGATCAACAAGTCTGTCAGTGCAGCGCTGACAGCTTATGTGGCATGGTGATGCAGCTTCATCTGCATGATATAGAAGTGATAAGCTTGCAAAAAATGATTGTCCCATAGTGAGACACAGTAAAAAACTTCGGAAAAAAAGTAAAAAAAAAAAATTTTTTTTCAATGTAAAAATATTTAAAAAAAATCAAATTATTATAAAAAAAATCAATATATATTCTATCACTAAATAAATATTTGAATGGAAAAAAATCTAGACAATAAAAGTACAAATATTTGGTATCGCCGCATCCGCAACGACCCGACCTATAAAATTGTCCCACTTGTTAACCCCTTTAGTGAACACCATAAAAAAAATAAAAAAACAAGGCAAAAAGCAATGCTTTATCATCATAGCGCCGAACAAAAAGTGGAATAACACACAATCAAAAAGACTAATATAAATAAACATGGTACCACTGAAAACGTCATCTTGTCCCGCAAAAAACAAACGGCCATACAGCTCGATCACAGGAAAAATAATAAAATAGTTATAGCTCTCAGAATAGAGCGGTGCAAAAGTAATTTTTTTTCTTCTATAAAATAGTTTTTATTGTATAAAAGCGCCAAAACATAAAAAAAGGTATAATCATACTGACCCGAAGAATATAATTACCTTATCAATTTTACCACAAGCAGAACAGTATAAACGTCTTAAAAAAAAAAAAAAAAAAAAAAAAAAATTCATGTTGGGCTTTATTCATTCTGCCTCCCAAAAATCAGAATAGAAAGCGATCAAAAAATGTCGTGTTCCCGAAAATGGTACCAATAAAATCATCCAAAACGTCACATGAGACTGTGGGCCAAAATATGGAAAAAAATTATAGCTCTCAAAATGTGGTGATGCAAAAACTATTTTTTTGCAATAACAAGTGTCCTTTAGTGTGTGACAGCAGCCTCTTTCACACGGTACCGGATATGTCAGTGTCCGTGTATTTAATACTTGCTTCACACGTGTGACGTGTGTGCCGCATCAGTACCACACGGACGGGCACCAGGGAAGAAGCATTACAGTAAACGCTGCTCCCTGGCGGTGGGTGCTGGACACAGCTCTTGCCCAATAGAGGGATCACCACGCAGTTTTTTTAAAATTATTTAAATAAATTAAAAAAACGGCGTGGGGTCCCCCAGTTTTGACAACCAGCCTTGCTAACTCTCACAGCTGGGGGCTGGTATTCTCAGGCTGGTAAGGGGCACAGCTCAGCCCGGCTGGGAACAGCGCCCAGTGACCCGGAGGTAACCTCTATGACGTCACCTCCGGTCACTGATGCTGTGTTCCCAGCAGCTCATTCATCAGTGGTTCTCAGCCTGGACGGTCGCATCTTCGCACCGTCCTGGTTGAAAACTTATTATCACCCAGACATAGATTACAGCGTGGGACAAAACGACAGACAGGTATGGTATATTGTTGTTTTTTTATTTTACTTTCATTACATGAGAACGAGCGCTTTGGTGGAATAGGCGTTTGGTGAGTATAACTGTGTTTATTAAATAAAAAAGTAAAACTGTGTTTTGTTTTATTTTTAATAAAAGACTTTATTCTGGCTGTGTCTTTACCATAGAACTCTAGGATTAGTAATGGATAGGTGTCATATAGACGCTTCTCCATTACTAAGCCGTGGGCTTGATGTCACCTGACAATACAAAGGTGACATGAACCCCACTTGCCACCGCTACAGGTCAAGTGGGAAGAGCCGGGCAAAGCGCCAGAATTGGCACATCTAATAGAGCCACATATGGGGTATTGCCACTTTCAGAAGAAATTGTGGGACAAATTTTTGTGCAATTTTTACTCTTTTTGTGAAAATGTTAAATCTTTGGCTAAAACAAAATTTTGGTGGTAAAACTGTTATTTTGTCTTCACTGCCCAATGGTATAAAATTCTGTGACACACCCATGGTGTCAATGATAGTGGAGGCCAGGACTGTAGTTGTGGTCAGAGACACTGAAGCATCTGTGTCCCAACCTTCCCTCACAGAAAACTGTAATCCACTGCTCAACGTACCTGTGTCTCCAGGTTCAGGTCCCCCTGGGCACTTCCCAGGCGGCAACGGCCCTTCTTCCAGGCGACCCCCAGTAATGGAGACATAATCCAGAATAACTTTAACGTTTTCTTTACTTAGGACTTCACACATTATATCCACAGTTGGCTCATCATTGGATACACATTCAACTTCACTTGCTTCCTCAGCTCTCCCTACTTTGCTGACGCTTCTTTACGGCACACGTCCGGACCGTCTTAGACTGCTTCCCAGCTTCCTACAATAGCCTAACCTCGCCATGATGACCATTCCTTTTGCCTGATTCGCCCCAGACTTGCAATCATCCACCACCCGTTTTAGATGCCTCTGGAAAAGCATCCGGCCCGTCTTTACCGTTCCCTGTGAAGCTTCAGCTTCCTTCTGTTTCTAACTCCAACCGACTCCCGCCCTAAAGGAGTCCGTCCAGGCTATGAGTCGCCACATCTTCTTCCTACTGTGCTGGCCCACTGTAATGTTGCCCAGTGGCCGTGGATAACGTGGGCTGCCACTGCTTAACATTACGTGGCTGCTGAGCCGTCCTGGGCCTTTAGCCCATGTGGACACTTCGGGCACCCTGGACCCGTCTGACTAACTTCCCTTCTGCTCTAACCTTAGCTCTCGGCAGCCCCTTCTACACTTAACCCTGTGCTATCTACTAACTGTTCTGTATGCTAGGATGCCCTCCTCTAGTGTCCAAACTAGCACTACGCTTTCCCTATACTGTACATGAAATGCAGTGAACATTATCACAACTATAGGCAAAGAAGAACAATAAGCATGGAGACAAAGCAATGGTAATACCCAGAAGGGGTAGCAGTACCATGTCATACATTTGGTAGTACATGTAACATGTAGCAATACCAGTAAACAAAAAGACGTATAAAACAATGAACATTATTAACTTAACCCATTTACATCAAAATGATCACTGCACCCCTAAATGAATTCATTGAGAGGTGTAGTTCATAAAATGGGGTCATTTATGGGGGGGATCGCCTGTTCTGGCATCTCATAGGCTCTCCCAATGGGGTAATGGCACCTGCAAACCATAACAGTAAAATCTGGCGCTCCTTGCCTTCAGAGCTTTGCACTGTGCATGAAAAATATTTCCCAATTATATGTAGGGTAGGCACACAGGGAAAAAAATGTACCTCAGTGTGTTGTAAAAAAAAATTCCTATTAGCCCTTAAAAAATTTTAAAACTTGGTGCTAAAACAACATTTTAGTGGTAAAAATGTAATTTATTCGCTCAGTGGTATAAAATTCTGTGATGCACATGTGGTTTTAATATGATCACTGCACCCCTAGATGAATTCATTGGGGAGTGTAGTTTGTAAAATGAGTTCACATATAGGGGGTTTCTGTTCTGGCACCTCAGGGGCTCTGCCAATGTGACATGGCACCCTCATACTATTCCAGCAAAATCTGAACTCCAATATGACTCCTCTTACCTTCTGAGCTTTGCAATGTGCCTCAAAAGTAGTATTCCCCTACATATGTGGTATCGTCGTACTTGAGAAATTGCACAACCACTTTTTGGGTCCAGTTTCTCCTGTTACCCTTGGGAAAATAAAGTTAGGGGTGAAAAGATTATTTTTGTGGAAAAAATATGATTTTTTTATTTTCATGGCAAATCCTATCAGGCTATACTGACCACAAACCTAAAATAGTATGCCACAAATACACAGCCTCAATCACTCAGATACATAGCAGCATTCCAACTTTATTACAGTGGTACTTGACGGGTTTGAAAAACTGGTCAGGAAGGTAAAAACTGACCAGTGAGAAGGGGTTAGTTTTGTAATGTTTGGTTAATAAGTGGTCTACCACTGGACATTTTTTTGTGATGTATCAAAGAAATGTTCCTCTTTCAGGAAAGGGGACTCCAAACTGTGTAAAATCACAAACCCAAAAGTTACTCTCCCTCCTGGAATCCAGGGACGGCTTTGTCACTGCTCTTGCCTCAGTATCTTGGCTGCGGTGGTGACGACATGTTGGCGTCATAGATCACTGCTGTAGCCAATCGGTTACTGGTTACAGCGATGATGCCATGCAACCAAAGCGCTGAGACTGGAGCAGCGGTGGAGAGCAGCCGCTAGACCCAGGAAGGTTGTGGGTTTTTTTTCATGTTTTTTACGGGTAAGATAAACCCCTCTTAACAGTAGTCCTGGCTCATTATGATTTAATATTTATTGAAACAAGGTTATCTATATTGTAATTTGTCCAAATGTTGCCTTTTCAATAATGCTAACCAATATGTGTGTTGTATATGGAATCCATCTATATTTAGTGATCCATGGAGATCATAAAATGTATATGAATATTAGTAAATGCGCAGTAATGTGCATTACTATCCTTCCACTGTAAGTCACATGTAGTTTTAGTTGCGCTATTATCAGCCTCTCAGGAAATCAGTTTATAGGAGTGTGATCCCGGAGCCGCTGTGAAGTGAAATTACCATTTCTAATATAGTCAGAGAGACAATTGTGTGATGTGTGTCAAGAACAAATGGTGCATTGCTCTCACTACTGAAATATGCATGCTCTTCCTATGCTGTAAAGGGGAAGATTACATGACAAAAAGCTGAAGCTTTAAGATGTGTTTATTCATGACTCTCGGAGGGTGCAGGCCATTTCATCTCCATGTAAAAAGCCCCATGTCTTCTGGGCATTGCCTAACCATTAGTAAGGGACAGCGAGTACATTGATTATGACAGGTACATGTGTGTGTAATGCCGTGAGCAATTTTCTTCAATGAAGCGTTATCCTGATCTGCACCATTGCTGTTTCATCAAAGGGAGTGATTATAGAAAAATGATTTAATCAGAGCAAGTCCTCTTTATGCAGTGTATTCTGTTAAGTAACTGCTGAACTATAAAATGGTAATTTTCTGAGTTCGGTGCGCTGACCTGGTTAAGAGTCCACAATGCTCTTGCTTTATCTTAAAATTTGTAATGGTTGATTGTGAAGTGCCTGTCTTCCTGGAAATCTGTCCGTAGGATCAACCCTCCTAATCCGTCTATATGGGCACGTAGGACAAATGATACTTTGCTAGCTGCGATCCGATGTTTTATTCCAGAGAAATGCTTGTTTTTCTGATATGTAAATGAGCTGTTCAGATCTATGGGCTGGACAATGATCTCCCTCAGAATCATCCTCCTGAGCTTATTTTAAATGAAAGGAGTATGTGTGATACATGTAATAACTGATAGTCTGCTCTCCTGAGCTACATGTCTCACTCTAATGCCCCCTTTCATGTAAAATATGGTAAGCTGTTTTTTCTCATTAATGGAGCGGGCGCTGTATGAAGGAGAGCTGCTCAGCTTCTTGAGCGGAGCAGCTCAAACCTAGCAGGACCTGTGCAGCAGGAAAAGCTGTTTGATGTTGCCTGAGAAAATGGCCAGGAGGATAGCTGTGCTGGAGCCGCGGTCAGTTCTATACGTCTCACATAAACTGCCTGCATTAACCCTCTAGCAGCCAGAGCACATCTGGAGAAGCTGTTTGTATCTGGACAGCTGCAAGGAAGTAGTTGCTGCATCTCCATAAAATCTCCCAATCTCCATTGTCATCAGCTACAGTTTTTCAGTAAGGCCGGAGTCACACTAGTGAGAAATACGAGTGCTATGCGCAAACAAATCGCATTGCACTCGTCCCAATGTTAATCTATGAAGCAGCTCCCAACAGCCGATTTTGTTTTTTTTTTTTTTCTCTCTCTCTCTCTCTCTCTCTCTCTCTCGGCTGTATTATACGTGCTAAGAAAATCGCAGCATGCTGCCATTGTCACCGTATTACGCCCGTAAAGCGCCAATGCAAGTCTATAGAGGCGAGAGAAATACGGATTACACACGGACCACACTTGTGACTTGTGAGAAATATGCACCAGTGTCCTTTATAAAAGCCGGCAATTCAGTGAACGATACAGTAAAATCACACTGACATGTTTAATAAAGAATAGATATATACACATAGAATACATATTGTGGTGTAGTAACCACTGAGTCCACTAGGGGGCGCTGTGTGAATGTCCCTAGAGAAAGGATGAGTGGCAGAATCCTGAAGGATGGTTATGTATCTCAAGGTGCCCTTGACATGGAGACTTATGTATGTGTATTGATCAGCAATGATATTGCTGAGGTGTTGTTTCAAGGTGTAAGGGAGAAGTCTCCAGGTAACTAGAGAGATGGGCTGGCCTGGTTACCTACAAACCCACCACCCAGGGGGTGTGTTTAAGAACCCTATTGTAAAAGACTATGTGAGTGTGTGAAGGACCTATGATGAGGTCATAGTCATGTGACCAGGTGGGCGTGGCTATGGACCATATAATGTGACCAGGGTAGGTCACATGGAGGGAATGCAGGGACCTGGTTGGTCCAGAGCGGAAGGTCTCGTGAGGAGAGTTGTCTCCTGGCTAACATCCTGTGTGTGGCTGGGTGTAATGGCTGCCAGCGTCTGAGAGTCCCAGAGGAGAGAGTATATGTCTGCAGCGTGGAGCAACAGCCATGAGAGAACCCTGACATGGGTGAGATAATTATGAGGCTGAAGAGCCTGTGTATGCTGGACATTGCTACCAGAGTGAAGCTATAATGGACGCTATGCTGTTATATGCCGTTTATGTTGCTTCTGTGGGTTTATGATGGAGGAATAAACTGCATGGACTATGTTACGATTTATGAAAACACGGTGCCGGATGTGATTTGTTCGCTGCCTAGCGAGAATCCCCTACTTAAATGACAGCGCTACCTCACATTTGGTGGAGAAAGCTGAGGCATTATTGTAGCCTTGTTGCTGGGAGCAACGGAAGAGGACTGCAAAGTCGGTTGCTAAGGGCAACGCTGAGCCAGGAAGGCTGACGGTTGGGGAAGCCACTGCCCGGCTGTGGTTCTGGAACCGTGGGGCGGCCTAGTGAGTAAGGCACTGTCCAGATCGGTGAGCCCAGTGCGGCCGTTTCCCCAGACATAAGAGACTTATAGGATACCTCTGCGGTAGAGGCGTCCGAGAACCTGCGCGGCCAGCAGGTGACGGTCGTGAAAACCGTGTTGTACTGATTCATAGAACATATGAGAAAATTTCATGGGGGGGAATGCGGAGGCATTGCGGTTTACTGGTATTGAACGGGTTTGTGTACTGCAGCCTGGAGGGAATCATAGTAAACGTCTCCTACAAGTAGAAGCCAAATGGATCCTTCGCACAAAAGCCACAGGTCCGTTAGGTCTAAATTAAAAGATAGACATGTCCTTTTTCCTTTAAGCAGTTATGATCGTATGGTTTTAATTATGATGTGGTGTTTGCAGTATATGGATATTTGTTAATATATTTCTTATTTCTTGTTGTTTTTGTTTTTCCTTTTGAGATATAAGGGTCATAAGACATGCTCAGGTGAAGGGGTGGAGTTTTTACTTACACATGTGGTTTAAATAGATGTCTCCCGCAGTCTGAGCATAGGACCTGTTGAAGCGCATTGTGCGCGAAACGGCTGTTGTCCGTCTTTTATGCATTGCTCCTGTGCCTATGCCTTATTTTAAGAAATAAAGTAATTGCTACATGAGAACGGTGAGTGCCATTTGGCTTTCTTCTTTCATTATGATTATATATATATATATATATATATATATATATATATATATATATATATTTTGTGTATGTGTATATATAATATATATACTTTCGTTTGTGCTTTAACCTGTCATTGGGCTCCATTATATGTCCACAAAACTCAAGATAAAAAGCGGACGGCACCGCTGTTACCGTGTGACTTCAAATGATGTGCGGCATACAGAAGCCCTCGAGCAGCGCGAAACGGCCGTTGTCAGCCTTTCTTGCACTCCTTATGTCACTCCCCCGACTTGACATGTTTATGATATGTCAATAAATCAGTGAAACTTCCATCTCGATGAGTGCGACCTTTTCTCTTTGCATGGATTCCATTATATGTCCATTTTGCAAGCTAGCTCGAAAATCTCGTCATGCCGATTCCATACCAATGTCACACGGATGCTTAGATGTGAGAAAATCGCATCCTCTCATTACAATCGGATGACATACGGATCACTGTTCAGGGAACACTTGTGCGATTCTGATCCGTGAAAAATGGACCGTATTTTTGTACATTGTGTGAGACTCCAGCCTAACTCTGGTTCTCCTTCTGTCTGTAAAATGACAAACTCTTTCCTTCCCTCCTGCATCCAACTAGTTTTTTCTGTTTTGTCTGTCCTGTGTAGGTGGTGAACTAAGGCTTAACCCCCTCATAAAATGACCGCCATTATGGTGAATTGAGTTAAAGGTATCCTATTAGATGATTCATTGTGCATGAACCTCGAGCGGCATGAAGCGAAGACGGGCCTAGTTATTAAAAATCTGTGTGTTTAACTCTGAGATTTTGCAGCTTTTCGGAGAATACTTAATTTAAAACATGGGCTGGGGATGAAGTAGTAAAAATGACTAATCATGGAATGTACCTGCCGACTTCTCTTTGCTCCAGTTCACATAGTTTGAGTGCACAGATGGGGAGAAACCGGTCAGTCATGCACATAATTTGTGGTTCTGTCCTCGTGACTCACTTGACAGTTTCTCTTTAAAGTGAATTCATGGACAGCTTGTATCAGACATTGGCCGTATGAACTTAGCCAGGTATGTTTGACTCTGAAACGCTGCAGCGTTTCTCCCGCTATCTGCCCGTTGACCAGGATTGACTGGTGTCTGCCCATGTGTGCAAATAGACAGAGATGTGTCACTTCAGGGTAGTCAGGGACCCGCCTGTCTGACTTGTTAGGCTATGTGCACATGTAGTGAAAGGTGCTGCGGATTTTTCCAAGCGGATTTGGAAAAATCCGCAGGTCAAAAGGCCTGCGGATTAGCCTGCGGTTTAGCCCTGCGGTTTCACACCTCACAATGGTGAAGGTGTGAAACCGATGCGGATTCCGCACAAAGAATTGACATGCTGCGAATTTGAACCCGCAGCATGTTCACAGCGTTTTTTATTTTACCATTGAAAACAATGGTACTGTACAACGCAGCTAAATCTGCTGCGGTTCCTCAGAGCAAAAAATGCTGCAGATCCGCAGCAGAATCCGCAACGTGTGCACATGGCCTCACAGCACAGCTCAGTCCGGCGGCTGTTAAAGTAGGTTTTTGTCTGAAGCCCGTTTCAGAATCAAACATACCTGGCTGAGTCAGCATGTATCAAATGTCAGGTGCTATTTAATAAATCATTAACACCAAAGCCAGTTTTATCTTCTTGACGGAGCTGCATTTTTTAAACTAGATGGGTGTTACTTTGTGGTAAACTAATAACTTTAAAATGCTTCTTCCAATCAGTCATCCTGAACAGTTTGTTTTTTTAGCATACATTGTTACTACATTACAGTAGTAAATTAAGGTTGCTAACATTTGCATTTATTTTGAAAATTATCTTAAATTAAGTGAAAATTTTGTATAATTTGCAATTTTCTTTGAAATTGTATGCCCTTAGAACAGATAGTCATACTACAAAAAATAGTGGAAAAAAATATATAAATACACTGCTCAAAAAAATAAAGGGAACACTTAAATAGAATATAACTCCAAGTAAATCACACTTCTGTGAAATCAAACTGTCCACTTAGGAAGCAACACTGATTGACAATCAATTTCACATGCTGTTGTGCAAATGGAATAGACAACAGATGGAAATTATTGGCAATTATCATGACACACACAATAAAGGAGTGGTTCTGCAGGTGTTAACCACAGACCACATCTCAGTACCAATGCTTTCTGGCTGATGTTTTGGTCACTTTTGAATGTTGGTTTGTGCTTTCACACTCGTGGTAGCATGAGGCGGACTCTACAAACCACACAAGTGTCTCAGGTAGTGCAGCTCATCCAGAATGGCACATCAATGCGAGCTGTGGCAAAAAGGTTTGCTGTGTCTGCCAGCGTAGTGTCCAGAGGCTGAAGGTGCTACCAGGAGACAGTCCAGTACACCAGGAGACGTGGAGGGGGCCTTTGTGCAATGAGGAACAGGAGGAGCACTGCCGGAGCCCTGCAAAATGACCTCTAGCATGCCACAAATGTGCATGTGTCTGCACAAACTGTTAGAAACCGACTCCATGAGGATGGTCTGAGGGCCCGACGTCCACAGATGGGGGTTGTGCTCACAGCTCAACACCGTGCATGATGTTTGGCATTTGCCACAGAGCACCAGGATTGGCAAATTCGCCACTGGCGCCCTGTGCTCTTCACAGATGAAATCAGGTTCCAACTGAGCACATGTAACAGACGTGACAGAGTCTGGAGACGCCGTGGAGAGCGATCTGCTGCCTGCAACATACTTCAGCATGACTGGTTTGGCAGTGGGTCAGTAATGTTGTGGGGTGGCATTTCTTTGGAGGGCCGCACAGCCCTCTATGTGCTCGCCAGAGGTAGCCTGACTGCCATTAGGTACTGAGATAAAATCTTCAGACCCCTTGTGAGACCATATTCTGGTGTGGTTGGCCCTGAGTTAACAATGCCAAACTTCATGTGGCTGGAGTGTGTCAGCAGTTCCTGCAAGATGAAGGCATTGAAGCTATGGACTTGCCTGCCCGTTCCCCATATCTGAATCTGACTTAGCACATCTGGGACATCATGTCGCTCTCCATCCACCAATGTCATGTTGCACCACAGACTGTCCAGGAGTTGGCGAATGCTTTAGTCCAGGTCTGGTAGGAGATCCCTCAGGAGACCATCCGCCGCCTCATCAGGAGCATGCCCAGGTGTTGTACAGTAGGGAGGTCATACCCGCACGTGGAGGCCACACACAATACTGAGCCTCATTTTGACTTGTTTTAAGAACATTACATACCACGTTAATCACGTTAATTTTGTGTGACTCCAAATCCAGGCCTCCATTGGTTAATAAATTTGATTTCCATTGATGATTTTTGTGATTTTGGTGTCAGCACATTTAAATGGCTCTTTTATTCTATAAACTACTGACAACATGTCTTTGAATTTCCAAGCTCTAAATTTTGTATTTTCAGAAAATGAGAAATGGTCAAAATAACAAAAAAATGCAGTGCTTGCAGACCTCAAATAATGCAAAGAAAACAAGTTAATAATCATTTAGAAACAACATTACTAATGTTTTAACTCAGGAAGAGTTCAGAAATCAATATTTTATGGAATATTCATTATTTTTCTTTTCCAACAGTTTATTGGGTTTTTAAATTTAAAGTGTAGGGAGGGACGGAGAATGAAGGGCAGGGAGGGGGGGAAGGAACGAGGAAAGAGGGAAGGAAAGGGGAAGGAGAACTCAAAACAGAACATACATAACAAAACATATAGTTAAAGGCTCATTATTTTTAATCACATCTTTCATGCGTCTTGACATGCTTTCCACCAGTCTTTCACACTGCTTTTGGGTGACCTTATGGCACTCCTGGTACTAAAATTTAAGCAGTTCTTTGTTTGATGGCTCGTGACTATCCATCATCCTCTTGATTATATTCACACCACATTGATTGACCTAGCTGTGTGGCATGGTGCATTGGCCTGCTGGAAAAAACAGTCCTCAGAGTTGGGGAACATTGCCTGAGCAGAAGAAATCAACTGTTTTCCAGGATAATTATGTATGGAGCTTGATTCACACGTTCTTTGCAAAGATTAACCTGCCCAATTCCAGCCTTGCTGAAGCATCTCCAGATCATCACCGATCCTCCACCAAACTTCACAGTGGGTGCAAGACACTGTGGCTTGTACGCCTCTCCAGGTCTCCGTCTAATCAATAGATGACCAGGTGTTGGGCAAAGTAGAAAATTAGACTCATCAGAGAAGATTACCTTACTCCAGTCCTCTGTGGTCCAATCCTTATGGTCTTTGGCAAACTTCAGCCTGGCTCTCCTTTGCTTTTCATTGATTAAAGGCTTTTTTCTAGATTTACATGACTTGAGCCCTGCCTTTAGGAGCCTGTTATGAACTGTTCTTGCCGTGCATTTCACCCCAGCTTCCATTTGCCATTCCTCCTTTTGTTGGTCACTTGATGTCATTCTGCGGTTGCTGAGTGACATTGGAATAAGATGACTGTCATCCCGGTCAGTGGAGAGTCGTTCTCGCCCTCTGCCGGTCTGTATCTTTGTTGTCTCCCAATGTCTGCTGCTTGACCTGGTTGTAATGGACTGCCATGTTAGAAATTTTAAGGATGTAGGCAACATGATGCTCACTGTATCCCTCTGCTTGTAAAGCCAGATTTGAGCCCTTCTTTTCCTCATTCAAGACTTTTCAACTTTGGCATGATTAAAAGTTACTTTTTCATTCCTATTACTTTTGGGATATTACTAGCACTTGTTTTGCCATCCAGCTTGTCCTATTGCAAGAGGATTGTGAACACCACAGCAGGGTTTTTTTTTTTTTACTTTCCTTCATTAAATAAGATTTGGTTCAGGTGATCACCTAATCATAAGCACATTAAGTAGAATGAGGTGTACTCTGGTTGGAATTCAACTGACACTGGAATGGAATGGCTGTCAGACATGTAGAGAAGCTGATTTTTATAAAACTGTGCAGTGGTCTCTTAATTTTTGCCAGAGCTGTATATATGGTATATATTAGTAGACAAATGGGAAATGTTATTTATTAAGTGTTAGGTTAAAAGTTTAATAAAGTTTAATATCAAGTTTTCAGCAAACTTTTTAAAAATCTATTTTTTTCATATATTTTTAGTTTTCAAGTGACTTGTGGGTTTTCCCTGTAAGTATTTAAAATTACCGTACATTCAGAAAGATTAACCCCTCAGGTGCTTCATAGCAATTACTGCAAATTAGAATGGAAAAATAAAAAATTAGATTATGCTTACTAAAAGTTGCTTTAGACATTTTCAAAAACTAATGAGAAAAAAAATACACAAATTTTTTTACTCCGTTTCTTCTGAAATCAACGATTTCACATATGCGGTTACAATCCGTTTGGGTAAGTGGCATGTGTCAGAAGGGAGGGTGCGCATTTTGACTTTTGTGATGCAAATTTTGCTGAAATGTGAAGACCATGTCACACTTGCAGATCATTCGAGGTGCCAAAACAGTACAACCTCCCCATACTTCAAGAAATTACACCAAATAAAGCTTCACAAAAGTTTATAACATTGGGCTGTGAAAATGAAATTACTTATTAATGCTTTAAATAATTACATTTTTCTTTTTATTGATGGTTCATATGGTAAGGCTTGGAAGGAAAAACACTTTTGGCTTTTTGGCAGGAATACCGTATTTTGTGGATTAGATGCTCCGGATTATAAGAAGCACCCCAAATTTTGAGGAGAAAAATAGTAAAAACCTTCTTTTTAATAAAATGGTGTTGCTTCTTATAATCCATGCGTCTTATTGCTTACCGGGGTCCCAGGGTCGCTGCTGGAGGAGGCAAGAGTGGAGCATTGCTGCAGGCTGGAATGAGGGGTGCTGGCATGAGGGGTGCTCGGATGTGCGGCATGCCGCTGAGGGTGTCTGGTGATGCTGCGGGAGCTCTGCCAACATATTGTGAAAGGCCAGAGCCCCCGCAGTTCCATGGTTTCCTACATCGTGGACTCCAGAAAAATGGCTGCCGGGGGTGGCACGTGCGCAGATGGAGATCTCGCCCTGTAAGGTATATCCGCATTGTATGACGCACCCCCGTTTTCCCCAAAAAATTTTTGGGAAAAAAGCGCATCTTATAATCCAAAAAATACGGTACTTTGTTGGTGCCACTTGCAGTCCCTGTGGCACTAGAACAATAGATAAACCTCAAAGTAACCTTTCGACGCTACATTCCTCAGTGAATTTGTCAATGAATGTATTTTTATCCCATAAGTTTCACCAATTTTTTTAAACAATGGGCTGTATTAGAAAGAAAAATGTTACATTTATTACAAGTATGTGTAGCTTAAAATGATTAATAAAAAGTGCCCTGTAATATGTGATTTGTCACTAGTGCAGCAGTATTCTATATCTGGTCTGCTTGGACCGCCATTTTGGCTGCTGGGGCACATTTTTTCCTGAAGTATGTTGTGGGCATTTTTTTTTTTCATTACTCGGGAAATACAGGTACGGGTGATTTTTTTTGACCCCACTGGTGTTTTCCAGAAATTAATGTGCAGTGGATGTTCCTTAATGAAAATGGCAAATGTCATGTTGTTGTCCAATATATAGTGCCCAGTTCATGCTTCTGGAGACCTCCACGCATAAATGGTTAAATGGGCTGTCTTGGACTTAACAATTGATGACCTATCTCAAAATGATATTAGTGGGTGTCTGACATCCATCAGATCACTAGAAAACTGGTCTGGCAGCAGCCAGAACTAAGCAATGTACGAGCAGAGCACAGCAGCACCCCGTTAATTGCTTAAGGCCTGTTTCACACATCAGTTTTTTTTCTTCAGTCAAAATCCGCTAAAATGGCGGATAGCGGATCTGTTCCTATACTGACCATAACGTTTGTCACCGGACCGTTATTTTAACGGATCCGTCAAAGGAAGAATTTTAAAGGAACCACCGCCTGGGCAAGGAGAGAGATTGAGATTTTTCAGCCGCCAGGCATGCGCAGTGAGAAGTGCGGATCCTGCCGCCCGAAAAAACGTTGCATGGTCCGTTCCGGCATGTTGTCGGCGGACGTCAAAATTTTGGCGGATCCGCAAAAAAACGGATCCAACGGATGGCCATCCGTCAAGATCCAACTCAATTGGAAAAAAAACGGATCCGCCGAGAAAAATGGCGGATCCGTTTTTTTTGCAAAACGGCGGATTTTGACTGATGGACACAAACGGATGTGTGAAACAGGCCTAAAGGTTGCTGCATAGTGCAGGACTCGATATCGGCCATTAAGCAATGTACATGGTTCTGTTCTGCTCATAGATCGCTTGGTTCATACTCATGTATTGCAGAGTATTGAAGCTACCAGTGGTTAACCTTGGGGTAATTGCTTGGCATACTATGGCAACCATTGGAACCCGACAGGGTGCCAATAGGAATAAAGGGCATCTGTCAGGATCACCTTTTTGAAACAGTCTATATGAACATGCAGGCCATAGACAGATGAATAAAATGATACCTTCATATCTGCAAAAGGATTTTTTTTTTTTGCAGAGGAATACACATTTTTCTTAATATGTAAATGAGCTGTCAGTATCTACAGGATGGACACAGATATGCATAAGAATCTGCCTCCAGAGCTTATTTAAAATGAAAGGGGCGTTACTAGTGTGAGACATGTAGATCAGGAGAGCAGACTGTCAGTCATTACACGTCTCATTCTGGTATCTTGCCCACCTTTCATTTAAAATAAGCTCTGGATTCAGATTTTCAGGGAGATTGGTGTTCAGCCCATAGAACTTAACAGCTCATTTACATATCCAGAAAAATGTGTATTTCTCTGAAATTAGATTTCTGATCACAGATGTAAAAGATATATCACTTTATTCAGTTTCCTAATACCTGCATACCCATATAGATGACAGATTCTCTTCAAAGAAGCACTCTTTTATATTATTATAA
Organism: Dendrobates tinctorius; assembly: GCF_039654945.1. NCBI lineage: Eukaryota > Metazoa > Chordata > Amphibia > Anura > Dendrobatidae > Dendrobates > Dendrobates tinctorius. The sequence continues at coordinate 997,507 of NW_027361773.1, forward strand.
TACAATCATACTGTACAGCACTGTTTACTTACAATTGCTCATTTTCCCTTCTACGTGGCTAATTCTTCCCTTTTCCTTTTAGGTCTATAGTATTATGTGATTAAAAACTGACTGGCTGAATTCTTCTAAGCTCTATGTAAAAACAGGAGGTCAATTTTCCTTGTATGAGTTATAAATCAATGCAGATGTCTGGCGTAGAGAGGAGGAAGCAGCTGCATCAGAAGTTGAAGAGGGGGATGATAAATGCAGGGACAAGAGACTTCCTGTTTCTATATAGGGCAGAGAAAAGAGAAGAATTAGCTGGGTAGAAAGGCAAAATGAGTAATTGTAAGTACACAGTGCTATATAATATTAACAGAGTAAAAACTTTGATGGAAATGCTTCTTTAAGGAAAAATAAATGTCCCTCAACTTACCAGCAAGATTGTAATATCAATATTAAAACTATGCAAGAGGTTAAACGGCTGTAATTGGTGCTACCACCAATTGTAGCCATTGCAGAAGGTTGTCAGCTATGATACACCGATGACATCCTCAGCTAATGAAGCCTGCTCTGCTTCCGAGCCATGTTGATGATCATGCAGTACCATGTACTGTGATATGCAGGAATGTTGTACATGTAAAGCGGATGTTGGGAAGGGGTAAAATCTCTTCTACTTTTACAGGTGAACCTGCATTTTACAATGTAGTGGAATGTGATTAGTCCGTAGGCAAGTTTTTAGCTTTATTTTCCTCTATTCTTGAAATGGGTCTTATCCATTCACTTTGAACAGTTTAGTTTGTTCTCCATGGAATAAATTGTGGCTAAAAAGCACCTGCATAATTCAGAGTCTTTATAAATGGTTAAAAGAGCTCACACTAAATTACCCATAATTATCTCAAAGACGCTCTTGTGTTTGATGAAATATGCAGCCTTTCTATTCTCATTTTATTATAAGCCTTAACTGCTTTGCCAGTATTTTAGATTCTACCTCAAATGAGGAGTAAGAAAATTGCAACTTTAGGCTTTAACTATCCAGAATTGAATATACATATTCCCTTTGCAAGATCAATACAGCATGAACTCTACTGGACACAGACTAAAGGCCCCGTCTCGCTAAGCAATCTCAGTAGCGAGATCGCTGCTGAGTCACAACTTTTGTGACGTAAGAGCGATCTCACCAGCGAGATCGCTGTGTGTGACAGCGATCAGCGAGCGGCCCCCCTGCCGGTATCGCTGATCGCTGGAAGAAATCTCTGGACATTTCTTTGGTCGCTGGTCTCCCGCTGGCCAGCATGCATCGCTGTGTGTGACAGCGGGAGACCAGCGATCAGGTGTAAAAAATAATAAAAAAAATAAAAAATAGTTATTCTCACCTTCCGATGTCCCGTTCAGCCATCCTGCCTCTCTCCACGCTCCGGTCCCAGTGATCCTTTGCACGAATGACCGCGAGACTTTGTTATCCCGCGAGACCGTGACATCTCGCGGTCATTCGTGCAAAGGATCACTGGGACCGGAGCGTGGAGAGAGGCAGGGTGGCTGAACGGGACATCGGAAGGTGAGAATAACTATATTTTTTATTTTGATTCTATTTTTTACAGGATGGCCAGCGATGCCGGGCGCTCGGCATCGCTGTGCTGATCGCTGGTGAAGCTGTCTGTGTGACAGCTCACCAGCGATCACATAGCGACTTACTAGCGATCCTGACACCTTGATATCGGTGTCGGGATCGCTGGTAAGTCGCTTAGTGTGACGGGGCCTTTAGGAATAGAATATTTGCCCAAGGTTATGAGCAATTCCTGCTTAGCAGTTTTCTTTGTGTATATGTGTATGTGTATATATATATATATATATATATATATATATATATATATATATATATATATATATCTCTTTCCTGTTTAATTACCTGTACACTGGGAGTCTTACTTGGTTTTGTCACTTCTTAGCTATACGTAATCCGTAAGTGTGTGAAATAATGGAATATCACACTATATAGACAGAATTATCTGTAATGTGCCAAAAATATAGAAGTAAAAAAGCTGGCAGCACTCCAGTATTTACCAAAAAATAAAGTCCACTTTATTTTTTGGTAAATATTGGAGTGCTACCCGCATATGTACGGTCTATCTGAGAAATTAAAAAACTAAGTAAGACTTCCTAAGAGTACAGGTAATTAAACAGGAAAACAGTTTTTAAGGTCCATATAACAAAGGGACATATGTTTACCCATAGATGGAGAAGTGAAGAGGTCTCCTTTGTCCCCAGGAAGCATATCCTGAGTTGAAAGGAAACTTTACATCTGCAGTCAGTCAGTTCATTGCCGATGGGAAGTTATGAATATATTGTGGTTTGTATAAATCAAGGATTGACTGAACATGCATTTTCAACTTCAGGATTAACCGAGGAAGAATATGCATATTTTTTCATAACACTGACACATGCTTATAAGCCCCAAATCCATAGTGGAAAGATTCCAATGTTTCCTACCTAAAAAGGAAAGGTAAAATTCCCATAAAAAATATGGCGGCGATATCCAACGCCTCTAATCATCAGGTGTGAAGATATCGTGAATATTGGGAATATCATAATTTTCGGAAACTGAAGCCACATTCTATGACTAGCCTTGTGAGTCATCACGGGAGGTATGTGGGTGTAATTTAGATGCTGATAGAAGGACAGGGCAAATTATGATCTGTTCCAAGCAGAGAGATGCATATCATTGTATGAATGATTCCCGTTCACTGGATGTTTCCAATTGAAGTGCTCTCCTTCGTTAAGCTGAGCCATCTCTGACCAGCAGAGTAGGTTTCTTTAACTGTTTATTTTATGTAATTGTATATGCTGTATTGTTTTGTCCCCTTTGCAAAGTCTTTTGTGTATGTGTGTGTATGTATATGTGTGTGTGTGTGTATGTATATATATATATATATATATATATATATCTCATAATTTATTTATTATTTTATTTTTTTTTTTTTTTATAAATACTGCCTAGCGTTCTGGATTAAATATAGCATTTAATAGTTCTTTTCCTTTTGCCGCTGAGTCAGTGACCACATGATAGTTTGTGAGCACGTAGTCAATTCCAGTGCTTCTAAAATGTCGTTCAATATGCCAAGTTGGATAGACAAGGATATAGAGCAGGGAAAGCTAAATAAAATTAATGTGAACAAGGACCTCGGCCCTTATGGGCTTCATCTAAGTGTCCTTTATCAGTTCAGTATAATTACTGTTCTCTACATAATTCTTGGAAAGCTAATATGATGCCTACTTTCATAAAGGGCTCCAATTTTTTCCCAGGTAATGATTGACAGTAAGCTTAACATCACATCCTTTGTGCGAAAAAATGGTCAGGGGGACTTCTATGGGTCTATATACAGAGGTAATTGATATTATAAATGATTATCAGCACAACTTTGCTATTTTTTTAAGGGGCAAAAGTTGTCATACCAACCAACTCAATTTTTAAGGAGTGAGTAGCTATCTGGACAAAGGAGTAGTGTTTTTGAACTTTGCAAAGGAATTTGACTCTGTCCATGTCCAGCATTGAAACTTAATGAGTAAATTAAGGTCCATAGAATTTGAAAAGTAAGGTTTATAAGTTGATTGAAAACTGGCTAAATGGGCACTCCCAGGGAGTTTTGGTGAAGGACTGGGACTGTTACTCTAAATGTCCACTGGTTATAAGTGGTGTACGTACCCCAAGGTTCAGTGCTCAACTGGAATATGCAGTTCACTTCTGGGCCTCAGTTTAATAGAAAGTATTCTCTGGAGCAAGAAAACATACAAAGAACCACAAAACTGATAACATGGTAAGTCTAAGGGGGAACATTAAAGCGACTTACCAGCGATCCCGACAACGATATCAACGTGTCAGGATCGCTGGTAAGTCGCTATGTGATCGCTGGTGAGCTGTCAAACAGACAGCTTCACCAGCGTTTAGCACAGCGACGCCGCGCGCGCGGCATCACTGTGTTCGTTAGTGCTGATGCCATATTCATGTCAAAAATAGAATTAAAATAAAAAATGTTATTCTCGCCTTCCGACGTCCCGCGCAGCATTCCCGCCTCTCTCCACGCTCCGGTCCCAGTAATCCTTTGCGAGAATTACCGCGATGACATCCATTCTCGCGGGATCGCAAAGTCTAGCGGTCATTCTTGCAACGGATTACTGGGACCGGGGGGGGGGGGGGTGGAGGGAGGCGGGAAGACTGCGCTGGACGCCGGAAGGCGTGAATTAACAATATTTTTTTTATTATTTTACAGTTGATTGCTGGTCTCCTGCCTGTCACACGCAGCGATGTGTGCTGGCCAGCAGGAGATCAGCGATGTAAAAAATGTCTAGAGGTTTCTTTCAGCGGTACCGGCAGGGGGGCCGGTCGCTGATCGCTGTCACACACAGCGATCTCGCTGGTGAGATTGCTGTTGTGTCACAAAAGTTGTGACTCAGCAGCGATCTCTCTAGCAAGATTGCTATGTGTGACGGGGTCTTAACTTGTACAACCTCTTCAAAAGATAATGGGGCACTCCTGCCTGCCTGCAGAATGAAAGTTTCATCTCCATAGTGCAAGAGCCACCTTTATTCCACAGATTAATAGTTCTTATGATAAAGAAATACCTCAGCAGCTGATCACAATGAGAACCATTGATGATTTAAAAAAAAAGGCCTAGTTGCTTTTTTTTAAGTCCTGTAGATCAACAATTGGGATCAGGAAAGAAAGATTAGCTCTCGTGGGTCAGACTGGATCATGCACTGTGGTTGTGTATATACTACTTTCCCATCCCATGGTTGGACTTGATGGACATTTGGCATTTTTCAACACCTTAAACTATCACTCTTTTAGGAGCTTCAGAGTGGAATCCTAGTTAATTGGTGTTTTTCCCTCTATAGATCAGCTATCGCACAAACTTAGATCAGGGGTAGGGAACCACCAGCGCGCTGGCTGCATGTGGCCCCCAATGACCATTTCTGAGGCTCCCTGGCAGATTCCCGGGGACCGCAGTGCTTGGGCAGACAGCTGCGTTTTGCTGGCTGATGGTCTTTTAAACCCCCACTTGCACTGTCGGCACACTCACGCAGCGTTCACTACTGAACAATGCGTGCACATACATTGAAGGATTACCTTCTCACGCTGGCCAGTGGCAGCATGAGGATGTACTTGGGTGGAGTTAGCGCACAATGCACTCCCGGCCCACAGATGCACAGAGCAGCGGCAGCCCCACAGTCTCCAATGATGTCTGTCCTCCCCAGTGATGTTTGTGCCCCCTCCACCCTTCCCGAGTGATGTCTATGCCTCCTCCAGACCCTCCCCAGTGATGTCTATGCCCTCTCCAATCCCCCCCCAGTGATGTCTATGCCCTCTCCAATCCCCCCCCCCCCCCAGTGATGTCTATACATTACAAAGCTTATTATCGCAACGTTGACTGCACATCAGACTGATGCAAACCTTGAAAAGCATTTGTGGGAAACCTGCTCAATATCACCTAACATCAAGCCGTACCAAAGAGAAGCAGCTCCAGCCATCACATTAGGATTAAGTTGATTAATTGTTTAACCAAATATAGTAGGGTAATTTAAGTACATAATTTTGTGTGGCTTCCCAATGATAGAATTTTCCAAATGGCCCTTGGCCAAAAAAAGGTTCCAAAACCCTGTCTTAGCTCTTTAACGCTCTCCCTATATTCATATATACACCCACACGTTCTTTTCGTCTTTACTTCAGAATTATCTCCAGAGTGCTCCCTTCTCTTATTGTAGTAAGTTGCTATTGTTTTGAATTATCCTCATCTTGATTCCTCTTAAGTCGTATGTAATGTGCTTTTCTCTAAAATCAGCAGCTCATGTTTCTGATCAATCACTATGTCAATGCATCTACATTGTGCCAGACACTGCACTGGTTGCCCATCTGCTATAGAATACAACTTCGTTAGCAATCAAACCCACAAAGCTCTCCACAGTTTTGCACCTCCCAATATTTCCGCCCTCATTTGTATTTGCCATCTTATTCTGTCTCTCCTTTCTGCCAATGAATTATGACTATCATCCTTCTCAATCTGAACGTCGCATTCTCATCTCCAAAACTCTTCTCAAGCTGCACCAGTTTTCTGAACTGTACTACTACAGACATTACGTACGGTTCATTCCCAATCTCGATAGTTTTAAATCTGTCCTAACACACCTTTTTAGGCATTCGTATCACATTTACCATTTACTAATCTACCTTTTAGTTTACCCTTTTTACATTACTCCTGCAAACTTGATCCCTTCATTCTGCAGGATTCCCCACATCCCATACATTTGAATACAGAAATGCACTTGATATTTATGCATTTACAGATACTGGATGGCTCTTGTTGCTTTGTGTACTACCCTAGTTTTTTTTTTTTGTAATAAACGTTGGTGGACCATTTGCAAAACATGCATAGTCAGTCTCGGTCACACCTTTTTACTCATAGATTGTAAGTTCTGTCATACGTGGTCCTTGCTCCCCTTTATAATGTCAGTGTAAGGTAGTGCTTGTCATTCAGATAGGGGATACTCGCTAGGCAGCCGATAAATCAGGTCTGGCACAGGTTTCTCAACATAAACTCCGTCAATTCGGTTTATTATGCAGCATAAACCATCAAACAGCAACAGAAAGTTCATATCAAATCAGCATAGCGTCCATGACAGAGCTCCCCTCTGTTAATCCTGTGGTCACACAGGCTTTGCTATGTCCGGTACGTAGGCGCTCTAGCCTAAGTTATATCCCCTGCCTGTCAGGGTTACCTCATGGCTGCTTCTCAGTGCAGACGTTCATTCCCTCCTCCCAGGGAACTATCATACACACGTCTCCATGTGCACTCAGGAAGCCAGACACATCTTCCTAAGTCGGCCTCACGTCAGCCAGACGAGACCTTCCATACGGACCAACCGGGTCCAAGCATTCACTCATTTGATCTACCCTGGCCACCTTATATGGTTCGTAGCCACGCCCACCGGATCACATGGCTGTGACCTCATCACAGGTCCTACAAGCATTCACACACACATACTTTACTATGGCGTACTAGACACACGCCCCTAGGTGGGTTTGTAGGTGATTGATCCCACCCGTCTCACCAATCACCTGAAGGCTTCTCCCTAACACATTGGAATGAAAGATCAGCTCTGCTGATCAGCACATAATCAAGCCTTCATCCCAAGGCCACACACCTTGGGATACATAACGATCTTTCAGCACCCTACTTCTGTTACTGCTCTGGACATGGTTATCCGTCCGTCCTGGGACACCCACACAACGCCCCCTAGCGGACACAGTGGTCACAACACCACATCAGATATAGATAGGTAAGCAGAGGAAAATATATTGTTGTTGTTGGTTTGGTTTTATTTCTTGCATTAATTGACTTTTGTTTTATTAAAACCCTGCGTAAGGTAAAGGTGAATTCCCCACAGAACATACCTTATTTGTTAGCCATGTTAATGCTTCCTTGTCTGTGTTTATTATTATGACTTTCATTTTGTGTCCGCTGAATTTTTATGTTTTTTCTTTCAATGGCCTCACAATGAACACTTGGATGCCTTCACAATGCGTTCTCTACAAGCTAGGATGTGCCAGCCATCATTAATATGCTCTCCATAAAGCCATACGTTTTTAATGAAGTTTTATAATTTAGCATGGTGTTTTTCGCACTATTGTTGTTCCCAGTTTAATTATTCATAAATAAGTAAATGCTAATAACCCAAAAGCCATAATGATGCTTTTATAGCTATTGGAGCTTGTTATGTGATGAAGTAATTTTCTCTTCTTCTTTACCTGCTCGTTTTGTTATTAAGTAACCTCATTGTGTTTCTCTTTAGAATACTTAATGAAGCTGACTATGGAAGATCTGATCGAGTTCCTACAGGAGAGCCTTGCTAAGAATTTCGGTTATGAAGATGACTATGTGATTGAACAACTGCAACTCTCGATGACAGAGTTAAGACGAGCAAAGCTCGACCTTCCTCCTCCAGGTAAGTAACTTTGCAAGTCTTTGTGATCTCGGTCTAGAGTGAAAGTAGAGATTCCCTCACCTTTGCATTTAGATGCACATGGTTTTTCTATAGATATTTTTTCTTTTAGTTTTATAGGGGTTCTCTGATCTATTTTTAAACTTGACAGGGGGAAGCCAGTCTGGAGAAAGGGGGGGGGGGGGGACAAACTCGCTCTCGGTGCCATTCTGACAATCTGACGGACTATCATCTATGAAGTCCCAAGTAACAGTCGCCTCGGTGGCGTCTGTAGTCGGATCACTAGTTGTCATCATGACGTCATTGCTTCTTGTACGAGGAGCAATTTCCAGGGGTGGGTGTACCAGTGAACCCATTTTAAGCCGCATAATGCTCATTCCTTCTTTATGGAATAAACTTTATTTCTACTATTATGACCTAATGCAAAGTTGCCAAACTTTATCTTTAAGATATCTTCCAGTATTGCATAATTTAAATGCTAAAAAAAGGAAAATTCCCTGGTTATTTTGCACTTCCATACCTAAAGGACTGGTCTCAAAGAGAAACAAGGGAAATTGAGAAATTCTTTCCTATTCTGGTGTGGCCAGATAGCTTCCACTCGAGCAGTTTTTGACGTAGTTTGCTCCAAAGAGAAAGTGTATCCAGCAAAAGGCATATAATCCGTCCCATTTATTATCTCCGTTTTCTTTTGCATCCTCTCCTGACTTTGGCTCAGAAAACTGCATCAAAAACTGTTTTGTGATTCTAGCCTTATTGACCAAACGGCTCTTCACTCACTCCAGAGAACTGGCTGCTGTTTAGGATGATAAAAATAAAATTAATATTTGAAGCTTTCACTCAGTGAGCCCATGGTGATGGCGTGATATGCCTCCACTGTAGCTGTATAGCTAGGGTTTGCCTTCACATACAGAAATGTTTAGTGATGTGCTTTATTTTTGACTCCTGAAAGCTTTTGAAAGTGGATGGTTTAGCAGGAAAAAGTTCTGCAGAACATACTGCTAGATAGCTTTTTACAATTATCTACCTGGGGAACAGACAATTGGACAGGCTAAAATCCCACATGCCCGATTATTTGCGACCCAGAAAGGGAACAGTCAAGCAGCGCCACTCTTACAATTATCTAGCGTGTATGACCAGCTTGTGGAGCCTTTTTCAGTGACAATAATTTAGACTTTTCCAAGATATTTTTACTTATTTTTCACTCACATGAGCAAGTCTGTCTTACTGTACAAAAATTAACCATTGCTCCAATTTTCAGAGTTAACAAAGTCTGCAGACCTGTTATACATTAAGGTATCTCTTCTTACTAACGGCACTGTTGAATGCAATTGTTCAAATCTCTACAGCTGTGAACCTCCATTTTGTAGCGTTTCTCATGAATAATTTTGTCAAACCTTCCATAGCATTCGTGATATGACAATCGCATTACAGGAACAACCTACGTACCCTATTCTGTAGTCTATGGACCCATGTTGTTGTTGTATTGCCGCCTTTTTTTTTAGTAGAGTTTATGGTGTAGTGTACATTTATTTTTCTTCACTAAAATTTTCCTTGTGCGTTTTTTGGTGTCTTTTGATGAGCAATTTTTTTGACATTTTGAAAAAGATGCAACAGTTTTCTCTAAAAGTCACAAAAATGGTTAAATACAGAAAAGACCATTTTTGATTTTTCACAAACCAGGGCTGTGGAGTTGGTAAGTCAAACCACCAACCCAGACTCCTCAATTTCCCTGACTCATGACTCCACAGCACTGGTCACCACTGAGCATGTACATAAAGTACAGCACAGATTCATCGCTGCTAAAAGCCCCGATCAATAGATCAGGAACAGACATTTATAGGACATTTTATAACTTTCCAAAATTCTTATGAAAAAATTACACATCCTGCATTGTACTACTGCACCCAATCTATTTACTTTAGGAGTCTGAGTAGGCCCATTTTATACCGTCTCCAACTTCAACAAAGTGGACACCGACTCTCCGTCTCCACAGCCCTGGTGCAAACCAGTTTGCGACATTTTGATTTGTTGCAAAAAATGTGAGCGAATACTATAAGAGAGTAAAGCGAGTTTAACCCTGCTGTTATGTTCGGGTCATAGTGACCCGTAAGAGAATTTGTGTGGCCCTGTAGATATTTTTCTATAAGTTTCTAAAACTTGAAGTTACTTGACTTTTCCTCATTTGGGGGGACCTATCTGAGTGTATTTATTTATTTATTTTTTTTTTATACTTTTTGCTACACGCAAATTTGTACACTTATCGTGTTCGGGTCATAGTGACACGGAATCATTTTTTACAGCTGTGAGACCATATTTTCAGTGAAATAAAGGAGTTATGACCTCAGTTGGGTCTATTTATTGCATCTACTATTGTATATTAATTTATATATTTCCTAAATTATTTCAATGGGGTCGTACGCGCTCTGCCGGGTGTATGCACTGAGATCTGCGCACCATAAAAATGGCTTTATATTGATTATTTTTGGTGCACAGTCTATACTAAAATGTAGAGCACATCCAGAGAGATCACTAGGGGTGCACTACACATGTATAAAGAACTTGCTGTGTAAGAGGGCCTTATTTTGTAAAGCTGAGCTCTAAAGGCCTCCAAATGATTTTTTTTTTTTGCTAAGTAAAGGCCCCGTCACACTAAGCGACTTACCAGCGATCCCGACACCGATATCAAGGTGTCAGGATCGCTAGTAAGTCACTATGTGATCGCTGGTGAGCTGTCACACAGACAGCTGCACCAGCGATCAGCACAGCGATGCCGAGCGCCCGGCATCGCTTGCCATCGCTGTAAAAAATAGAATCAAAATAAAAAAATATAGTTATTCTCACCTTCCGACGTCCCGTTCGGCCATCCTGCCTCTCTCCACGCTCCGGTCCCAGTGATCCTTTGCACGAATGACCGCGAGATATCACGGTCTCGAGGGATAACAAAGTCTCGCGGTCATTCGTGCAAAGGATCACTGGGACCGGAGCGTGGAGAGAGGCAGGATGGCTGAACAGGACGTCGGAAGGTGAGAATAATTATATTTTTTATTTTTTTTATTATTTTTTTACACCTGATCGCTGGTCTCCCGCCTGTCACACACAGCGATGCGTGCTGGCCAGCGGGAGACCAGCGACCAAAGAAATGTCCAGAGGTTTCTTCCAGCGATCCCGCGAGGCCGCTCGCTGATCGCTGTCACACATAGCGATCTCGCTGGTGAGATCGCTGTTACGTCACAAAAGTTGTGACTCAGCAGCGATCTCGCTACTGAGATCGCTTAGTGAGACGGGGCCTTAAGTCTGTCTTCCTGGCTTATCACCTTGTTTTCAGAAGGGTTCTTATCTTCTCTGATCTTATCAGTACACATATGCTAGCACACTTAAAGCTGGAGTCACACATAGCAACTTACCAGCGATCCTGACAACGATATCAATGTGTCAGGATCGCTGGTAAGTCGCTATGTGATCGCTGGTGAGCTGTCACACAGACAGCTTCACCAGCGATTAGCACAGCATCGCTGTGTTCGTTAGCGCTGATGCCATATTCATGTCAAAAATAGAATTAAAATAAAAAAATATTGTTATTCTCACCTTCCGACGTCCCACGCAGCATTCCCGCCTGTCTCCACGCTCCGGTCCCAGTACTCCTTTGCGAGAATTACCGCGATGACGTCCGTTCTCGTGGGATCGCGAAGTCTCGCGGTCATTCTTGCAAAGGATTACTGGGACCGGGAGTGTGGAGAGAGGCGGGAAGACTGCGCGGGACGCCGGAAGGTGAGAATAATATTTTTAATTTTTTTTTATTATTTTACAACTGATCGCTGGTCTCCCGCCTGTCACACGCAGCGATGTGTGGTGGCCAGCGGGAGATCAGCGACGAAAAAAATGTCCAGAGGTTTCTTGCAGCGATCAGCGATACCTGCAGGGGGCTGCTCGCTGTCACACACAGCGATCTCGCTGGTGAGATCGCTGTTGTGTCACAAAAGTTGTGACTCAGCAGCGATCTCGCTAGCGAGATTGCTATGTGTGTCGGGGCCCTAAGGCCCCTTTAAATTTAGCAATGCACCAGCGATCCCGACCACGATACGACCCGGTCAGGATCGCTGGTGCATCGCTAAATGGTCGCTAGTGAACTGCCACACAGGCAGATCTCACATCGATGCAGCAGCGATACAGCGGTCGTTACTTACCTTTCAGATGCGGCAATCCTAACATCCTCCCATCCGCGTCCACGTGTCGCTCGTCGGCGCCAGCAGGAAGCACCTGACGAGAAATGGAGCTGCACGATCAGCGACAGACAGCGGGGGATCCGGTCGGAGGTAAGTATCACACATAGTGATATCGCTGCTGCGTCACAAAATCGTTAATGCTTTAGCATTATTGCTAGCGATATCGCTATGTGTAAAACCCCCTTTAGCCATTTGACCTTTCATTTTTCTTTGGACAGCAGCTCTGTACACATCTCTGTTCCAGGCTGTATCGTGGCTTTTTACAGGTATCTAGCTTGTTATGCTTTTCTTATTCAATTCTGTTGGTAGATTGTATATTGTAAAGGATTACTTTTATTTTTTTTTACATGTACTTGGTGTTATTACTGTGTGATTCTGTAAGCTATAGGTCACTGCATACTGTCTGCAAAGCTGACAAACTTTGCAGCTAAGAGCTGTTTTTTTTTCCTTGGCTCCTTTTTTTTTTTTTTCCTTGGCTGCTTTTTTTTTTTTTTTTGAAGCAGGGGGTTATTTACATTTGAAAGACTCAATGTTTTTACAAGTGGTGTCATATTCTCACTGCTCTGACTGAACGATTAGCATGTTAGGCCTCTTTCACACTTCCGTTTTTGACCATCAGTCAAAATCCGCCAGGTTTTTAAAAAAACGGATCCGCCATTTTATTTTTTTTTTGCGGATCCGTTTTTTTCCCCATTGAGTTGCATCACTTTTTTTCGTCCGCCGGCATGCCTGGACGGACCTTGCAACGTTTTTTTGTTGTTGTTGGATCCGCATTCTCCATTGCGCATGCCCGGAGAAAGGAAGTCAGGGAGAAAATTAACCCTGAAATCCTTTCTGACGGACGAAAAAATTCTTTTTCTTTCTCTCTCTCTCTCTCTCTCTCTCTCTCTCTCTCTCTCTCTCTCTCTCTCTTTCTTTCTTTCTTTCTTTCTTTCTTTCTTTCTTTCTTTTTTTCTCTCTCTCTCTCTCTCGCTCTCTCTCCCCCCCCCCCCCCCCCCCCCCCCCAGCGGTTCCTTTAAAATTCTGCGGATCCGTCACAAAATGGATCCTGCCAAATCAGTTAGAAACGGATCCGCTGACTGACACTAAAAACTGAAGTGTGAAAGAGGCCTTAGATGGCTGGACTTCGAGCACTGGTATGTTTTGCTGTAGTATAGAAGCTCTTATTGTTTTTGAAGCTGCTTGTTTTGGTTTGGGTTTTTTTTTATCACATATGTGTAGTTTACTATTTTTCGTTTTGCTTATTACTAAGCTTTTTCTGAATAAAAAAAAAAAAATAAAGATTTCAATTTCATTTTTCTTTTTTTTTTTTTTATTTCCAAACATGTTCCCATACAGTCTAGTAAGCTAAAGGTATAAAAATAATTGAGTTACAGTATCTAAAATCAAGATTTAATAAACCGGGTCATAGTGACCCAGGAACAATACAAGTGTATAGTACATGGGAACAGAACAGCAGGGTTAAAAAAAAACAAAACCCTGCAAATAATGAATCAGGCCCTATGTCGCTACATAGTGTGCAAAGCTAGATATGCCACGATCGTTAAGAGACATTTAGGCAGTTAAAGGGAATCGTTCACTCCCTGGGACACTTATAAGCTATTACTATGGGCATACAGGTGATAAAATTGTTAAAATAGTCCTATCTATAAGCCTCATAGCTGCGATCTTAGTAATAGACTTTGTCTTTTATGTTACTTAGTACTGCCAGGCTTCGGGGCGTGCGGTGAGTGGAAGAAAAATGCCTCTGGTGTTAATTTGCATACCACCCCTCCCGTGCACATCACCGTGCCATGTCATGTGCAGTTGTGGCGGCGGCATCCTGCACTCGCTTGATTATGCGTAATTTTTCTGCCCTATGGGTCTTTACCGTTCTTCGGTGCAGGCGCAGCGAATCACTGCTACTTCAGTAGAACAATGATGCCAATGCCCATAGGACGACAAGGTAAGTATAATTGTGGGATCCCGGCGCCACAACTGCACGTCACATGGCACTGTGATGTGCGTGGGTGGGGGTGGTACGCAGTTTCACACTGGAGACATATTTTTTTTCCAGGCACCACAGGCTCCGGATCCTGGCAGAACTAATTAACATAAAAGATTAAGTCTATTTCTCACCAACAAGACATTATTGTTAAAATAGTCATACCTATATGCCTCACAGCTGCAATCACCTGTATGCCCATAGTAATAGCTTAAAAGCGTCCCCGGGGATCTCAGATTCCCTTTAATTTGTAAGGGGGCTCCCCTCTCTGCAAATGATTTTCATTGAGCCACAGCCATCCTTGGTAACCTTTGTAATAGGATGCCTGTTAGTTTTCAGAGCCAGGCTAATACAATGCAATACAAAAATGTTAGAATCAAAACAATCACATCAAGTTCTAAATTCAAAATTGCTGAAAGCAATTAAAGGGGTTGTTCACTACTCCACAACCCCTTCTCAATCACTGTCCTCCCTCCATCCCAGTAAAATAATATATACTCTCCTCTGGTGCTAGCGTCATTCCTGCAGTCTCTGCTCTGGCTCTCCTGGGGCTTGCGTGACATTGTCATGTGATCCTTTCAGGCAATCAGCAACTGAATCACTGCTCCCCCCTCCTTCGGGTGTAATTGACACCTGGAGGAAATCCGAGCTGCGTCTGCCCTCACAATCTCTCGATGTCTGTTGCGTCCAAAAAGAGGAGTCATTGAAGCAGCCGCTGACTAGCCGTAGGGAAATTGTTACGTGAGCTCCAAGAGAGCCAGTGCTGACCGAAGCTGGAATGACGCTGGCATTATTATTGTTTATTGCGCCATTTATTACTTGGCGCTTTACATGTGAAAGGGGTATACATTAAAAAAAGTATAATAATCCTGAACATTACAAGTTACCGACTGCTACAGTAGGAGAGAGGACCCTGCCTGCGAGGGCGCACAGCCTACAAGTGATGGATGAGGATTAGTGATAAGCCGGCGCGCTCAGATAATGATCGAGTCCCTGCAACTGCATGATTTGCGGCTGTTAGATAGACAATCTCTGCGTGTGTTGCAGCTATTTAACAGCCGCAAATCATGCAGCCGAGGGGACGTGAACATATTATGCAAGCACGCCTGAGATACGTTCGCTCATCACTAGTGAGGATACTAGAGGTAAGTATAGGTGTTGTTACTTTTCCCCCTCCTCAGATGATTGACTTGAGGTTGTCTGAATAGTGGACAACCATTTTTAAGTTTATTTTTAATTAATCATACTCATCAACTTCACTTTTGAAGGTTTGTACTTTCTGGGTTTTTTTCATCACAATTGTTTGTTTGGCTCGTTTTATCAATGAATAATGCAAAGTTTGTGGATATTTCGTAGAAATAAGTAGGGTTTTCTTCCAAATAAGAGGGTTTTCTTAGAAATGGTCTCTCCGGGTACTTTTTGTTTTATTACATTTATGGTTATTATTTTTTATTTATTTTTTTGTTTGATTTTGTCTACTCTGTTAATACATCTGTATGAAGGTCACTGATTACTTTTATAGTCCAGAAATTGACATAATTAGATATTTTAGGTGTTTTTCTAACCTGCGCCTGAACTCTGGAGTGCCAGAGATGGACCTGATCCAAGGTTGAAAAAATGTACTTTCTCCAAAATGAAACACAATATGGTTAATAATGTCATGTGATGGGTCCCAACAGTTATGTGACCTACTTGCTAGCATCCGGGATCTGTGATGGCCATAGTAAATAACTGATTGTTATAAAACTGCTAGCACATAAGCACTGCAGCCACAGAACAATGGGGGACGTGATTTGCAACAAAAAAGGTTCAGACACTCAATTTGCACTTCAAATGTATCTTTTCTCAAAGACAGCCTAAAGGGAAGATGAAATGTATTGATGGACTTGAAGTGACATATTCTCTAATTTATTTTTTTATGGGTAATTTTATGCTTTCCATACTGCTTAACTTTTAGCTGTTCATCATTAGAAGAGTCGGTCTCTTTTCATTAGCCCCTTTTCAGTTTGCCGATTTAAGGGCCTGTCACACTAACCGATATCGCTAGCAATATCGCTATAACGTCACTGGTTTTTGTGACGTTATAGCGACATCGCTAGCAATATCGCTATGTCTGATACTTGCCTCCGACCGCTCCCCCGCTGGACTGTTTCTCGTCGTCAGCTTCCTGCTGTGGAGACGAGCGACGCGTGGACGCGGGCGGGAGGAAGTCAGGATCGCCTAGTGTGACAGGTAAGTAGCGACCCCCGTCCCCAGCGATGTCGCTGGTGAGATCTGCCTGTGTGGCAGCTCACTAGCGACCACTTAGCGATGTACCAGCGATCCTGACCGCGTCATATCGCTGGTCGGGATCGCTGGTACATTGCTAAGGCCTCTTTCACACATCAGGTTTTCGCCGTCAGGCGCGATCCGGCGCTTTTGACAGAAACCGGATCCGGCGAAATGCAATGCCAGATCCGGTTTCCCCCCCATTGACTTGCATTTGCGCCGGATCGCGCTGGATGGCCATGCGTTTCATCCGGCCATGCGTTTCCGGAACAGGATTCACAAGATTAAGAGGAGCTCCCAGAAGAAGAAGTGGTGGACAGACACCTGGAGTGGGCTCACAATTGGTAAGTTTTTTGCATCAAACGCAGAAACACAACATCACACTACACACAACACATAGAAAACAATGTTCTGCAGACCACACACAGCAAACAAATGCCTACATCCAAAGACATAACATTTTTTTTTTCTTCTCTAGTCTTCCCAATCTGGTGCTCGGCCAAGAGGTCCTCGCAGTGCCTCCCAGGGTCGTCGGCGACAGCAACGCGGCGGTCACCAGCGTGTAAGTATAAATATTTTTGCTTTGTTTTTTTGCACTTTTTATTTCATTTCTTTTGTGGAGGCTAATTATGTTATTTTTGTCTTTTTCTTTAACAGCCTTCACAGCGTGCTCCCGACTCTGATGGTGAGGATGGAGGACTCGATGTGGACCACCTCATCGATCTTGTCAGAGAAAGGGAGCCGCTCTGGAATATGGCTGACCGCCGCCACGCTGACCTTATCGTTACCCGACGACTCTGGGAGGAAATCTGTTCGCTCCTTGTGGGCCGCTGGGAGGACCTCGATGTTCGGGCCCAGATTAAAGAGCGTAAGTATATACAGTACCGGTTGCTTGATGTAAACCAGTGTTTCCCGAACTCCAGTCCTCGTGGTCCCCACGGATCATGTGTTCAGGATTTCTATTTACTATGGAAATCCTGAAAACATGACCCCGGGGACCATGAGGACTGGAGTTTGTGAAACACTGATGTTGTATACTAACCACTCCTTTCTCGTTTCAGGGAACAGAATTGTGAATCGGTGGCGGTCTGTGAGGGATCGTTTCAAGAAGGAGTTCAATAAAGAGATGCGGGCCCCGAGTGGATCTGGAGGACGCAGGAGCAAGTACAAGTACGCACAAGCCCTGTCGTTCCTCCGGGAAACAAAGGTCACTAGAAGGTAAATATTACACACCACATGTGAAAAAAAATGTTAGATGTAACTTTTTTTTTTCAGCCAGGGCCATACCATGTCAGTATTTTAATTGTTTTTTTTTCTCTTTATTCCACAGCACGGTGAGCAGCACTCGGGAGCCTGCACGATTTTACCCTTCTGAGGCAATCCCTGAGGAGACCGGCACCGAGGGACACTTCGACCGCCCCGGTACATCTGCACCTTCCCAGCCTTCCCACACATTCGACCCATCTGTCCCATCCACCAGCACAGGAGCATCGTGGCCGCCTACATTACATGAAGCTGCTGGTGAGGAGATCGCTTTCCCTTTACCCCACCCTTCTGCCCCTGCCACCTCTAGTACACCTGCAGGTACTGGGCGGCAGCGGCAGAGGGGTCAGGAAAAGAGTTATGCGCCACAGTTCTTGCATCTGAATGCATCTTTCCAGAACTGTCTAAAAGTCTTGTCAGAGCAAATCTCCGCAGGCTTTCAGCAGATCAACTCCAGCATTCTGGAGGTGAAGACACTTCTGCAAACCATGCATTCAGAAGCAAGATCTTCGCCAAACCACACCTTTTTCAGGTCTGTTGTGGAGCGCATGGCAACACTATCTCCTACCCAGCAGATGCATGTAATGCATTCGTGCCACGGTGCTCTACAGCATGTTACCTCCCAACCTCCACCTCCCACCACTGTAGTTCCTCCACCTGCACCCCCTCCAGCCACTTTCCATCCTCCCCCTCCTATTACATCTGCACCCCCTCCAGCCACTTTCCATCCTCGCCCTCCTATTACATCTGCACCCCCTCCAGCCACTTTCCATCCTCCCCCTCCTATTACATACCAGCAACCTCACCAGTACCAGCAACCTTCCCAGTACCAGCAACCTTCCCAGTACCAGCAACCTCCCCAGTACCAGACATCTCCCCACTTCCAGCAACCTGCCTCGTACCAAACTCCTTCCCCGTACCAAACTCCTTCCCCGTACCAAACTCCTTCCCCGTACCAAACTCCTTCCCCGTACCAAACTCCTTCCCCGTACCAAACTCCTTCCCCGTACCAAACTCCTTCCCCGTACCAAACTCCTTCCCCGTACCAAACTCCTTCCCCGTACCAAACTCCTTCCCCGTACCACTTTCCATCAGCATCATCTGCTCCTACAGTCCCTGCCCAACCCTCCACTCCACCGCCCACCACCTCTTCTGCCTCCCACATGTCCACCCATTCTGTAGCTTTTTCCACACCATCACCTCTAACTGTTCCTTCCCCACCACGATCCCAGTCCTCTCTCCACACTCCCATTGTCGAAGTGTCCCGCAGCCCCTCCAGCAGTATTTCCACCCCACACTACACCGAGTTATAATGTTTTTTTTGTAATAAAAATGCCCATTTGGTTGGTTTCAAACCTTTATTAAAAAAGTTTTTTTAACTTTAAAAACAGTTTACACAAAAAAAAATATTTTAAATAAAAGTTAAATTATTGTTTACACTGGTTGTCTGTCATTTCTTTCTGCGGCGAAATATGTTTAAAAAAAAGGTTAAATACAGGGTATTTAAAAGGTAAAAAGGTATTCAAAACCAGGTATATAACTGTGGGTAAATTTTAGCTTTTTGCCACAGTTGTGTTCCTGGTTGTGTTTGAAGCAAAGTATTTCACCTGAAAAGTTGTGTTTATTGTTGGTGATTTCCTAACAATGTACACAACTTTTGTTAAAAGGTGAAATACTTTACATAAAACACAACCAGGTACACACCTGTGGCCTAAAGCTAAAAATAGTAAGACCATGACAAGATAGCCAACTTTGGTTGGCAAAGGTATATACTGTTGGTCCAGAAGGTACACAAGTTTGGTTAGGGCACAAATCTTTCACACTCTGTCATCCTGCCAGTGTACTCTGCCTTGAGGTGACATAAAGTATAGTGCAAAATTGTCCCTCATTACTGAAACCGTCACAGAACTTCTAGTGGTAATATTTCCAATGACAACATCCATCTTCGCCAGTAACTTGCTCTTCTCTCCAACCTACACTTTCTCCTCTACAACCTGTCAAAGAAGGGCTGTAGGAACATGCTATATATAGTTTTCCAGTAGCCAATCCCGTTCAGAAGGCCACAAGGGTCAATTTTAAAAACCAGATCCGGCGTAATCCGTCGAAAAACGGATAGAAAAACGGATGAACCGGATGAGACAGATCCGGTTTTGTCTGTCAAGAACAAGACGGATCCGGCAGAAAACCGGATCCGGCACATCAGGTTTTACAAAACATTTGCCGGATCCGGCATTCCGGCACGACGCCGGATCGCACCTGACGCCGAAAACCTGATGTGTGAAAGTAGCCTAAGTGTGACAGTACCTTTAGATAATATACAATTAGATTAGTGTAAGTGTCAGGACCCATATAGATGAGCCGACTGTTGCTGCTAATCGAGCACTTTGCTCATTCATTTTACTTAGAGCTAAATTTTTGTCTGAAACAAGTAAGAAATTCTTTAAAGCACCACTCCAGTGTTTTGTTTTGTTTTTCTAACGCTGTAGTGGTGCTTCTGCCCCTGGTCTTATACTCACCTTCTGGCATATTTACCTTTTTTTTTTTTTTTTTTTTTTCCCCTTTGGCACTGCTTGGTCCTGCAGCGCCACTTTGTGACCCCAACTTCTGAATGGCTGTAAGTCCAAAGTTACGCCAAAGGCTCTCAATGCAAGTCTGAGAGCCAGAATGGTGCCCTCATAGACTTGCATTGAAGAATAACCTCTGGCTCGCTCTATGGCACTCTGGAGCCGATCTGGCAGGTCACAATCTGCCGGAGTCCAACGGGAGCTGCAGTGACTTGATCCCTGAAGTATTTGATCCCTTGCTGATTTTGTAAGTTTGCCCACTGACAAAGACATGAACTGTCTATAATTTTAAGGGTAGGTTAATTTTAACATTGAGAGATAGAATATCAAAAATAAAATCCAGAAAACCACATTGTATAAATTATATAAATGTATTTGCATTTTGCAGTGAGAAATAAGTATTTGATCCCTCTAGCAAACAAGATGTAATACTTGGTAGCAAAACCCTTGTTGGCAGGCACAGCAGTTAGATTTTTTTTGTAGTTGATGATTAGGTTTGCGCACATGTCAGGAGGAATGTTGGTCCACTCCTCTTTGCAGATCATCTCTAAATCATTAAGATTTTGAGGCTGTCACTTGGCAACTCAGAGCTTCATCTCCCTCCATAAGTTTTCTATGGGATTAAGGTCTGGAGACTGGCTAGGGCACGCCATGACCTTAATGTGCTTCTTATTGAGACGCTCGTTTATTGCCTTGCCTGTATGTTTTGGGTCATTGTCTTGCTAGAAGACCCAGCCACAACCAATTTTTCATGTCCTGGCGCAGGAAAGGAGGTTGTCACTCAGGATTTTATGGTACATGACTCCATCCATTCTCCCATTGATGCAGCAAAGTAGTCCTGTGCCCTTAGCAGAGAAACACCCCCAAAACATAATGTTTCCACCACCATGCTTGACAGTGGGGATGGTGTTCTTTCGGTCATAGGCAGCATTTCTCTTCCTCCAAACACGGCGTGTTAAGTTAAAGCCAACGACCTCAATTCTTATTTAATTTGAGCACAACACCTTCTCCTAGTCACTCACAGAATCATCCAGGTGTTCATTGGCAAACTTCAATGGGCCTGCACATGTGCTTTCTTGAGCAGGGGGACCTTGCGGGCACTGCAGGATTTACGGCATAATGTGTTACCAATGGTTGTGTTGGTGACTGTGGTCCCAGCTGCATTGAGATCATTAACAATTTCCCTCCGTGTATTTTTAGGCTGATCTCTCACCTTCCTCATGATGAAGGATACCCCACAAGATGAAATTTTGCATGGTGCCCCAGATCGATGTCGATTGACAGTCATTTTGTATTTCTTCCATTTTCTTACTATTGCACCAACGGTTGTCTCCTTTTCACCCAGCATCTTGCGTATGGTTTTGGAGCCCATTCCAGCTTTGTGCAGGTCTATGATCTTGTCTCTGACAATCTTAGAAAGCTCTTTGTTCTTGCCCATGTTGTAGAGGTTAGAGTCTAACGGATTAATGGAGTCTGTGGACAGGAATCTTTTATAAAGGTTACTATGTAAGACAGCTGTTTATAATGCAGGTAACAAATTGATTAGGAGCGTCTAACTGGTCAGTAGGAGCCAGAACTCTTATTGGTTGGTAGGGGATCAAATACTTATTTCTCACTGCAAAATGCAGATTAATTTATACAATGTGATTTTCTGGATTTTATTTTTGATATTCTATCTCAATGTTAAAATTAACCTACCCTTAAAATTATAGACTGTTCATGTCTTTGTTAATGGACAAACTTACAAAATCATCAGGGGATCACAAACTTATTTCCCCCACTGTAAAGGGGGTTTTACACATAGCGATATCGCTAAAGCGTTACCGATTTTGTGACGCAGGAGCGATATTGCTAGCGATATCGCTATGTGTGATACTTACCTCCGACCAACTCCCCCGCTGGCTATCGCTGATAGCGTGAGATCGTCCACATCCATTTCTCGTCGGCTGCTTCCTGCTGGGGTTCCTGCTGGCGCCGACGAGCGACGCGTGGACGCGGGCGGGAGGACGTCATCATCGCCGGGTCTGAAAGGTAAGTAACGACCGCTGCTGCATCGCTGTGAGATCTGCCTGTGTGGCAGCTCACTAGCAACTATTTAGCGATGCACCAGCGATCTTGACCAGGTCATATCGTGGTCGGGATCGCTGGTGCATCTCTAAATGTAAAGGGGGCTTAAGAGCAGGGTTAGGGACCTTAGATTACAAAAAACGCTGGAGTGGTGCTTTAGTTTTTGGATTGTACCTGGAACGAATTTATTTTTTTTTCTGCTGCAATAAAGGTAGGATATAGATTTTTAATCCTAACAATGACTGACAAATCTTCATTCTAGACCAGACCTGGGCAAACTGCACTCTGGGTGTCCCAATTTGGCCCACGGACAGACAGCCGAGGGGATGGAAAACAGTGGCCCACGGGCCGCATCGTGCCCTCCAACGCCCGCCCACTTGCTGTTTCCATCTGCACTGATTTCATTGGTGGAGGAGGGGCCTCCTTCCTTTTCCTCCACCAATCCACGTGAAACAGCTGATGCAATGAAATGATGTCATCACATCAGTTATACTGCGGAGTCAGCGAGCAGAAGCAGAGCAACTTGGGAACGGGACTGAGGTGAGTATGTGATGGTCATTATTTTTTTTTTTTTTTTTTTCATGTGTATGAGATGTGTGGCTGGACATAGGGAGGCTATCGGGGACTCATCCTGGACATGGGGAGGCTATGGAGAGCCTCATCCTGGACATGGGAAGGCTATGGGGAGGAGCTCATCCTGGAAATGGGGAGGCTATGGGGGGAACTCATCCTGGACATGGGGAGACTATGGGGGCCTCATCCTGGACATGGGGAGGCTATGGCTACCTCATACAGTACATGGGGAGGCTATGGGGGCCTCATCCTGGACATGGGGAGGCTATGGAGGGCCTCATTCTGGACATGGGAAGGTTATGGGGGGCTTATCCTGGACATGGGGAGGCTATGGCTACCTCATCCAGTACATGTGGGAGCTATGGGAGCTTCATCCTGGACATATTAAAATTGAGAAATTAATTTCAGCCTGCTGGTTCAGCCCTCATCAACAGTCATTGTGTCTCATGTGGCCCCTTGGGAAAATTTAAATTGCCCACCCTTGCTCTAGACTGTACAAGAAATTAGTTAGGAGTAGACTTGAGAATTGGGAGTGCTACCTCACTTGAACCTAATGTCTTGCTACAAAAATCCATCCAAAATCATGTTAACATGAAAACAAAAATAGCAGAGCAAACCTTTACCCTTTATGAACCCTTTAAGTCTTGTTTCTTTCCCACCTGGGATGCAGAATGTAGGCTACAATAGACTGGTTTTGAAGTGGCCTAAAAGATGTTGTTCTGACATTCACTGCTCTGTGTAACTCCTAGAATCGTTCTTGTGTTGTGCGGAGCGGTAGAAATCTATTTTCACACTTTCTGCTCTAGTTGTAGGCGTTTTGTGATCTACTACCTTATTCCCATTGCGGCCTTCGCATCGAGGTAGAAGAGGCTTTGATTTCACTTGCAATTTTCAGCACATTATTTTTCGTTATAATGACTGCTAAATGCTACAGCAGGGTGTCAATTTTTTATCGCGCTGAAAGCAGGTGCTTTCTTGTGACATTTAACTAAAAAAAGCAATGGCTGCCCTTTCTTTAGACTTAATCCTTGCTGTGATGGTTAAGGGAACATTCATGCTGGTTACGTCTCCCCCATTCATCTAGATAGATATGTGCATATGTATTTCTATGTATATGTGTGTGTATATGTGTAGATATTGATAGCTTTTACATTACTGTGTTTATGTATATAGTGTACTCACACACATCTTTGCGTTAAAGCTGCTGCTAAATGTAGCAGGAAATCGGGTACATATATTTCTTTTAACACTTTGTATTGCTACTGTTGAAAGTATAAATAAGTGTACACATTGAACTGGGATATCTTATAGCAATTCATTGATATATAAAATAAACGCTTTGGTGTTAATTCTTATCTTATTAAATCCTTTAAATGTGAAGATTTTTTTTTTTTTGTTCACTAAATGTTGATTTTACAGTGCAGAGGATACAGTCTTAAACTTCAGCTATACTGACTAGCCTGTAATTAATAAAGATGATTATTCCTCACTGGAAATATCTTCAACGTATACTGACAGTATAGTGCTAAGTAGTAATGCCACTAGGGGGCGGTATGCAACCATAAGATCAAGGATAAAAAACGTATTTATCAATCTTCTGTGAAACATATATGTAAAACAACATGTTTGTGTGTGTGGATATAGATATATATATATAGATAGATATGGCATTTGGCAAATAATTATGGTAATCCTAATTGACATAAAACGGGAGAGGCTTATTCTGATTTCATGTCAGATATTGAGAGAAACATGCAGATTTTTTTATGTAGTGTATGTAAACAACTGTATTTGAGAATGGTCTCCGTACTGTCTACTGTAGGGAGCTCAAACATGTCTCATACCTTCCTACTTGTCCAGAAAGAATGGACCATATTCCTTGCTGCCAATGACAACCTTGCATGCTCTGTTGCAGATCTGGTGTTACTATTTAAAGAGGACCTATCGCCACATTTTTCATGTTGAACTGGACACAATGTAATAGTGTAAACAGAGTCCTTTATTTTACCATATTCGGCATGGACAGCGGTTTTTAGGGCAGGTGAACAGAGGCATGTGGGGAACAAAGACGGACGATGGCCATTTCGAGTAAAAGACTCTTCCACACTGTCCTTGTCAAATATGGTAAAATAAAGGACTCTGGTTACACTGCAATCTGGTGAGTGCCGCATTTTTTTCTTTTGTTGCTGGATTCTTATGTTGTTGATTTCATGCTGGGCACCAACTATTGATTGCAAAGCTTCACTGTCACTTGGTCTGTTAAGAAGTGACGTGATCAGGACACAGCTAGACGAGGAGCACCTGAGTGCCGTTCTTTTTCTTTCCTACACTTGTAGACATAATGTAATAGTGACTGTGCAATAGTGGACCGGTTTTTTTTTATCCACCTCCTCCTTTGCAGAGTATTTGACTCCCAATTAGTTAATTTTTGTTACGTCCCGGTGGGTGATATCAGATTTCACTGAGAGCATTTACTTCTCCCTCTATGATCCTAACCAATCATAAGCAGACGTCATTATACTGTTGAAAGAAGAACACAACCCCACCGTTACTGAGTAACCATTACTTAGAGCAGGTTACTTAGTGAGATGCAATGAATGATAGAGCTCTGATCTCGTCTAACCTCCTTCCCGAGTCAGTGTGGGGAGGGGCAGTACAGCAGAACTGACAATGCTATGAGAGGAAGAGAACTAATAGAAGGGGTTGTAATGTAACACTTCTAAACTCAGCAGTGCTGCCTCTTGTCCCCAACACTGACTCATGTAGGAGGTTAGAGGTTAGGCCGGAAGGTCAGAGTTGTCTGACATTCTAAATCTCACACACTGAGAAATCTGCTCTAAGCTGTGGTGGGATCATTTTCTTCTTTCTTTTGAGTGGCAATGCCTGCTTATGATTGGGCAATGAGAGGAAAATATACACTCTACCAGAGAAAACTTTCAGGTAACACCTTTCAACATGAAAAATTTGGTGAAAGGTCGTCTTTAAGAGATCAATTGTACTTGTTTTAAAATGTGTTGGCCAGGACACTGCGGTTGATCATAGATTGTGAGGCAAGGAGCTCTTGGGTTTCTGTTATATTTTCTCTGGGCTTAGGCCTCTTTCACACTTCAGTTTTTTGCATCAGTCAAAATCCGCCAAAAGGACGGATGCTGGATCCGTTTTAGAACTGATGACAACGGATGCCACCCATCCGTTTTTTTGACGGATCCGCAAAATGAAGAATTTTAAAGGAATCGCAGCCTGGAAAAGGGGAGAGAGAGAGAGAATTTTTTTTTGTCCGGCACCCAGAAAGAATTTCGGGTTAAATTAGTGTCTGGAGGATCCGCCAGAGAAAAAAACGTTGCAAGCTCCGTTTTCAAATCTTTGAGGATGGTGACGGACAGCAACTTTTGGCGGATCCTCAAAAAAACGGATGCAACGGACGGCAATCCGTCACAATCCGCCATTAATGGAAGTCAATGGGGAAAAAAACGGATCCTCAAAAGAAAATTGAGGATCCGTTTTTTTTCAAAACCTGGCGGATTGTGACTGATTGCAAAAAACTGAAGTGTGAAAGAAGCCTTATGAAGCTAACCATTAAGAACTTGATGTTCTTTAAGCAGATTTCTTTGTGTACTAAATTATTTCTGCTGTGAACCCCTTTGAATATTTTATGTAACACTGCTAGTTAAGATTTCTCTCTCTGTGCGTGTACACACTTGCTGGATTTGTGAGCTCAGGTGTTAAATCTGACTTCACCTGGTATTTAAATTCCAAAATCAGCATAAACCATGAAAAGTGGGAGGCAAGCTTAAGCTAAACTCCTGAAAGAACTGCAGGAATGACATTATTAACAAAGGGGACATACATTTAAATACCAAGCAAGACAAAGATGGATTATATTAAAAGGCTTTGTTTTAGAAGAGTGCCACTGGCTTTGATTTTTTTTTTTCCCCTCTTCGTTTTAACAAATTATTTCTCGAAGAAAGAATGTACTGAGTAATTAACATTCCAGAGAAAATTAGTCCAGCCACGCAGAACTTGGATCACTGCATCTATATGCTCTTAAGTAATTCTGTAGTAAATAAAGAGTGAAGCGA
Source organism: Dendrobates tinctorius (assembly GCF_039654945.1). Lineage (NCBI taxonomy): Eukaryota > Metazoa > Chordata > Amphibia > Anura > Dendrobatidae > Dendrobates > Dendrobates tinctorius. Next base: position 1,024,502 of record NW_027361773.1, read on the forward strand.
ATGGCATCGTATGTACCCTACAAAAATTAGGTCTTCATAAGTTTTACATATAAAGAAAATCTCAAGCAACACTGCCATGATCAATGTCTTCTACGTAGAAAGCTTTATAATTCAAATAAAATCGAATCCATTTATAGTCCTTTTCAGATTTTTAAGCGAAAAAATCATTGTACAACTAGATTATGTAGGTTTTTTTACTTTTTGTATAGCTGAATAGATTTAGAATTAGAATTACTGCCTGGAAATGTTCACTTGCCAAAAGTCAACCTGGATTGTTTTTTTGTTTTTTTTTTGTTTTTTAAAGAAATTATATATTATAGTTTTGATTTTGGTTTGACTTAAATAAATACAAGGTTTTGATCTGCGACTAGGGTAAGCTTGAAATATTGCTAAATTCTTGTTTTGTTTTATTTTCTCCAAAATGATGACAAAGCAAGCTTTTCCTCTTGATAGTGAAAACAAAATGTGATTGCTTTTATACAAGACTTTTCACAAGTAAGACTACTCGGTGTAATTGTTTTATATAGGTTACAGCTGTTGAGCAGCATCCTTTGTATATTAGGAAATATTGGAAACAGGTGGAGGGCACAGCCTGAGAGTTCACCAAAGATGTACTCAAGAACAATATTTGAGACAAAGAAGGGGAAAGAGGTACATCCAAAATATGGGAACACCAAAAAATAAGATAATGAGAAAATACAATCTTTATTTATGACATGTAACCAAAGCAGCAAAAAAGACTTAAAAACCGTTAAAAACACACAATAGAAGTCATGTCACAGTCATTTGATACTAACATTGTGACTCTCCCACAACAAACACCCCTATTGCACAAATAATCTACTGCAGGTCACTTCAAATACAATGATTGAAACAGCCAATATATAGTGAGCAATAGCCATACATAATCAAAAAGGCCTTAGAATGTAAGGCAACACACTATTCACAGCACCATGTGAAGGAAAAGATTAAAGGGTAAAAGGATATACTCACAAACCCCTGGGTACCAACTCCCAAAAAGGGGGGAGCAAAGAATATCCGATACCGAACTATGAGGATAGAGATCTAATAACCCTCAACCTGAAAAATGCACAAATAGACAATAAACATGTCTAGCATATCCAAAAATTGAAGTGCTGAATAGAGACCAAAGAGTGATGGTAGGGGCCTGCGGGGTGTAGGAGTGGGGGGAGCAAACCCCACTCGTATCGCCACAGGCTGTGTGGCTTTTTCAAGGGAGAATGAAGCGCTGAGGAGGTACATGCATCACATCATTATATACACAGAAACCATATGGTGCATAAGTAATGAAAAGAATGCTGACCCATGAGGTGGAGAGCGTGGCATGGCGGCAGCCATCTTGTCGGCATTAAAGATATACAAATAAAGTTGTTCACAGGGCAATGACATCGCCGAGCAAAGCGGCGCGTGTGCAGTAGTGGCAGGGGGAGGTATAATAATACTAGAGATATCGTTGCTAGGAAACCAATAACTTACACTGGACAAAATGTATCCCAGGAGAGATCTCGTCTTCAGAGATTTCTGTTGATTTTCTAAATGGTTTGAAGGTCTTTTCATGATGGACATAATCACTTTCTTGGGTTATTTCCCCTTTCTCTTTTTTTTGTGTTTTGTGTTCTTTGGGATATATGTTTTATTTCCCTTATCTAACTGTATTTTGATATTTATGCTTTGGTTTCATCTAATATGACATCACTATTCATGGCACCATGGTATCTTCAACGTTTCATCTTTAGCATTTATACTCATGATTTCGTAATTTGGTAACATCTTTGGATTTGTCATCTTCCACTTACGGTATGTTCTTCGTTGTTCAAAGACATGCCCTCTTTCATTGTGAAGTTTTTTGGGAGGGTTTCTTAAATGTCTGTTCCTCGCACCTGAAATCTAAATTTGCTCATATTTACGTTGACACTCATGTGTTTTAAACACATATGTGCTTACTCCTGGTTTGTAGTTTTTAGGTGTGATGTTAAATTGCTCTATATACCTTCTATGAGGGCTTTAATCGACTATTGTGTTGATGCCAGACATACTCTCACAATAACTTGAACTTGCCAACAAAACAAAATAAAACAAAATAATTACTCCAGTGGGCCACTGTGTGGATTTACTCGTATATGGCAATATGACATTTTCATTTTTTCATAACAAGCACATTTTGCTTGTTCTTATTCAAACTGTCAACCTTCTGATTCATGAATTTTGCTTGCATGATACAATCTTATATGTGCTCCCTAATTATTGGTTATTGCGCAAATGTCCTAAACATGGTGATGTGATAATAAGATCTTTGTTCTTTTGCCTTGGCGCATGCGCTTGATATATGGTATATATACATAAAATAAAATTTATTTCAGTGGGCCACTGTGTGGATTTACTCGTATATGGCAGCATGACATTTTCATTTTTTCATAACAAGCACATTTTGCTTGTTCTTATTCAAACTGTCAATTTTCTGATGCTTGAATTTTGCTTGCATGATACAATCTTGTATGTTCTCCGTAATTATGCCTGAATTGGCTACTGCGCAAATTGTCTTAAACATGGGGATGTGATAATAAGATCTTCGTTTTTTTGCCTTGACGCATGCGCTTGATATACAGTATTGTGACAAGTACCAAAACTACTAAGTTTGCTCATGACGCATGCGCTATATTTATATTTGTATTTTTATTATACAGACTCTGATTTATGGGTCTTACTGCACAAGCGCTTGTTTATTTGGGGATTTTACTGTTGCTCTGCCTGGCACTTATGTGTTGGACAAGTTCATTTGTCCTCTATTTCTATTGCGCAAGCGCTTGTCTGTGTAGTGATGTAGATGCTGTTTCAGGCATCTCACTGCGCAGGGCCATTTTGCTTAGTGACGTCACTGTTTAGTTGTTTGGTATCGTTATGCTTGGTATGATCACACTGCTTCCTGCCTTCACTCTGTATGCGCCGCCTTGCCTAGCTACGTCATTTTCTTGTGCTGCGCAAGCGCTGGCCTGTTTGGCGATTTGGACGCTGCTGCAAGTATCTCACTGCGCAGGCGCCACTTTGTCTAGCGACGTCACCGGTTGGTTTCCTAGCAACGATATGCCTAGTATGATTATAACTCCCCCTGCCACTACTGCGCACGCGCCGCTTTGCTCGGCGACGTCATTGCCCTGTGAACAACTTTATTTGTATATCTTTAATGCCGACAAGATGGCTGCCGCCATGCCACGCTCTCCACCTCATGGGTCAGTATTCATTTGATTACTTATGCATCATATGGTTTCTGTGTATATAATGATGTGATGCATGTACCTCTTCAGCGCTTCATTCTCTGTTGAAAAAGCCACACAGCCTGTTGCAATACGTGTGGGGTTTGCTCCCCCCACTCCTACACCCCGCAGGCCTCTGCCATCACTCTTTGGTCTCTATTCAGCACTTCAATTTTTGGATATGCTAGACATGTTTATTGTCTATTTGTGCATTTTTCAGCTTGAGGGTTATTAGATCTCTATCCTCATAGTTCGGTATCTGATACTCTTTGCTCCCCCCTTTTTGGGAGTTGGTACCCAGGGGTTTGTGAGTATATCCTTTTGCCCCTTAATCTTTTCCTTCACATGGTGCTGTGAATAGTGTGTTGCCTTACATTCTAAGGCCTTTTTGATTATGTATGGCTATTGCTCACTATATATTGACTGTTTCAATCATTGTATTTGAAGTGACCTGCAGTAGATTATTTGTGCAATAGGGGTGTTTGTTGTGGGAGAGTCACAATGTTAGTATCAAATGACTGTGACATGATTTCTATTGTGTGTTTTTAACTGTTTTTAAGTCTTTTTTGCTGCTTTGGGTACATGTCATAAATAAAGATTGTATTTTCTCATTATCTTATTATTTTTTGGTGTTCCCATATTTTGGATGTACCTCTTTCCCCTTCTTTGTCTCATCCTTTGTATATTATGTTCATTATGCAAACTAGTGGGCATGTCAGTGAGGGATCAGTATAACGGCACCGACCTCACACTGTAGGTTATTGTGCACAATCCTGCTGACAGGTTCCCTTTAAAGTGCCCACATTTTTATATAGAAAGCTTTATAACTTTTTACTCCTTATTTTATTGCTTTTTTGTATTCATATTTTCTTGCTTTTATATTATAGGCAAAGATGATGAACAGCCTAAGAAAACTCTTGGTCTAATTCCTTCTGAACCTGTTCAAATACTTGCAAATCATGTAATGAATGGACAAAAGAGTACCAACAGGCTTCCAAACCAAGTTAAACCTGAAAAAGTTAATTCTCCAAGTAAAGCACCACAAGCTTCCCCAACTGAGAAGAGGAGAAAGAATTCGATTGATAAGTCAACATTGAAATCCATAAAGAGAGAATCTGGAGACTATCGTACTGAACAGTTTAAGACAAATGGACACAATAGAAAATTCCCTCAGCCTGTTACTCCAACTCAAGACAAAGTTAAGTACTATGACCATGCTGCCGCCAACCAAAACTCAAATGCAACCTCCAGTTCCTCAAAGGGAATCGCTCCTAAATGGAATTTGCCATCAGAATCCAAAAATAAAGAACTTCTACTAAAACACATGAGTGATGTAAGGGGCAATCCACCAGAATATAGAGTTTCAGGTCAGACTGAATCTCGGGGTTTAACAGTGAAGCAGAAAAATAGAGTGTTCGATGCCGGAGGTAAGAGAGGATCCAATGCATCGCAGTATGATAATGTTTCTGGGGGTGAAAATGAGTTTGACAATCATGGAGAAGATTCCAGACCACAGTCAGATTTTTCTGACAAAAATGTGATGTATTTTACTAGCACTTCATCACAGACTCCGTCAAAAGGATCCAGTCCACCAAGAGCAACTGAAAGTAATTCAGCTTTTGGTATGCAACCACGCTCTCCCGGACGTTCAGCACCATTTCAGGGTACTGGTGATGGGTATAAACAACCACCACCCTCTTACAGCAGCCCACCACTTTATCAAAATAATGCAAAATACTCAATGAGTAGACTAAATAGTGAACACCATTCACCAAGCCGGATTGGTCCATTAAATAGGTCCTATGATAACAGTTTTGATTTTCCCTCAGATAAAATACCTATGAACTCTACTGGTAGGCAAAACCCAGTAACCTCGCCTTCTAACAGAATTGAAGTTCTCCCTGCAGAAGAGCATGCTACACTACACTTAGGTAATTTTAATCAGAGGGAAAACCACAGATATATTGTTATTCCACCTATAGATTACCAAGTGGACCACACTTTCGTACCTGATGTGTCTTTTGGGACATTTGGACAACCATTAAACCGGGATGCATCTAGAAGTTACTTGTCCAATTTGCAGAAATCCCCAGGCTCTTGCCAGCCCTCTAGCCCAGTGACCAATTTTTCTTCCTTATCTGTTAATAGCCCAGTGAGGCTAAGGACTTCACCTCACAACGAGCAAGTAACTCCGCCACAGTATGTACATTCAAAACCTGGAGCACCGCACTTTCGAAATCACCGTGATGGACTGATAATGCATGAGTCTGTTATGCTGTGAACTTTTAATGCTCATGGTTTCACAGTGAACTTAAGTTGCTTTGTCTTCACAAGCAACATTTCAAGCATGAACTTATTGTGAGTCTCTTAAAATTGTCTGGAATGGGACAATATATTCTAACATACATTGAAGCATTCAGTAAAGTTGGTGGACTTGCCAACTGTGTGTTACTTAGAATGTTCTATATGTAGCCTTTTCTGTACATATTTGTCCTGATATATTTATTAATTCTGTAGCTACATAACTTTAGTGCCTCAATAATGAATTTTAGTTCAAGAAATTATTTAAAAGATTTAAGTAATGCGACCAATGATTATGATGAAATTTTTGAAAGTATTCTCTTTATATAAGAATACATTTGGGGGTTATTCCCAGGATATTACGAACTTTGGAAATCTGTTACCTCTCTGCAGTTAAGGCATTACTTTCTACAGTACATCTGTATACAGATTTAGCTAAGGGTCAATTAAGATGTGCCTACTACTTGTGTTAGCTTTATCAAATGTTTTGATATGCCTCAGACTAATGAAAGTTTTAATGTAAACTCCAGGTGAGTTCTTCGACGTTCTTCTGTTGAGATATTGGAGATCTGCATTTGCGAGGGTTATTGTGTTCCTGCAGACAGTACATGAAAGTATTATAACGACTAATGCATGGGATGGCTAACAATAACCAGGCCCTGCAGTCTTTTAATGATGGTTCTGTACTTGGTGAAAAAAAACTTTTCTTAGTGCTTCAACAGTGAGCAGCAGCTGCTATAGATTCTGCCTAGGTTGTATTAGTCTTAATGGTGTGTCTTCCAACAACTCCAGCCTACTCGCGCTGTAAAATGCTTTATTGTATCCATTTGACACTATGCACTTTACCGATATTGATTTTTGAAAGTGCTGTACCAGCTGTGAGATGTAGGTGTTGAGTGCATCCCATGCAAAACAAAAGCTAATGCAATAAGGTCAGAATGTCCAAATTAAAGTCACAGAAAATCCCTTATGATCATTGACAGAATTCAAAGCAGTTTTGGGAAATGTACTCCTTAATAGTGAGTTTAGATTATATGCGTATGGAAGATGGTAAAACGCTGCATTTCTTTGTATTACTGCAATTGAATCTAGTTGTATTGGTTTGTTTTAAACTTTAAGGGTGTGTTTCTCACTTAGCAAAAATGCATGATTTTTCACTGCGTGGTCTCTTGTTGAAAATCTGATGTCTTACAGTGCCAGCATTATGATTGAGGTTTTAAGAAATCTCATGCACACTCTGGCAAAAATATCATATCGGCAGCATAAATTGACCAATTTATCCTGTGGAGGTCATTGCATATAAATGCTTACATGCAGCCTTTTCACCATGATATCAGCAGTGGTAAATTCCACTGCTGATATTCCTTCTGATACATCCACAGCAGACATGCTATATAGGAACGTACCCTTAGGGTTTGTCCAATAACCAAAATGTATCCACTATCCATAGAATAGGTGACAAGTGTTCAGCTGCTCACAAATAACGGTATCCCCGATTCCCTCGTATTGCATGAGGTTGAGCATGCGCACTGCTGCTCCATTCAAAGTCTATGGGACAGTGTAGACTACTATCTTAGGCATTGCCATGGAATTGGAGTGGTGGACTCGCATGTGCACCACTGCTTTATGTGTATAGGATACTCAAGGACCCTGGTTCTTATCCGGAAGAGTCCTATCGACCAGATCCCCACAGATAATACAGCTTTGAATATGATAAAAAAAACTTTAATTTTTTTTTTTTTTTTTTTTCTAGGCGAGACAGCATAGTATTTGTGCTGCAGAGATGTGAGGTTAGTATACAAAGTATAGTATATAGACAGCTGGTCAGTCACAGGTGACATCTCTACACTGCAGCTGCAGTATTGAGTGTTGTGCCTTTTTGGTCACATACCTCTTTTCCCATCCATGATGATCCACGAGGCATTTAGTGCATATTCCTCTTAACATCACTGACGTATTGCATTTTCTTTCCCCCAGATGCATAACACTTGCAATGTTGCCATCATCTCTATGAAATTGAATAAAAACGTCTGTTTGTAGCAATATCCCCTCTAATTACACCCCTTTGTGTAAGGCCATAACACCTTGCGATCACTCGCTAAATAGGTAAACATTCCATAGTTGACATTTTTCTGCGTGCTCCTTTTTCATACGTGCTTTCAGATGAATCTCTCCCCGCCTTCAGCAATCATGCACTCTGTTTTATCAGCATGTGTCTTTCACTGTGTGCCTTGGCTTTTAATGGCTTAATGTGTGCTGTTTTATCATTACACTATCACACCTTTTACAAAGCAATGCATTGTGTGCCGAAATGACACTAATAGTTAAGAGCAGGCAAATCAATTTGAATTGTCTGCTTTATTTCCAAGTGCTGGGCTGAGTGGGTTTTTCACCTACTTCTGATTGACACATTTTTCTTTGATTTTCTTTTTTTTTTTTTTTTTCTTCCGCTTTCTTGAACAGTTCCAGAAGAAGAGTATAATTTTAGTCATTTCAGTTTTCGCTTGGCAGTGTCATAAACCAAAGTAGTACTGCACCAACGGCATGTTTCTTTGCAGGGAACACGCAATACCTTAATTACATAGAAGTGTTAATGTTTGTTTTTCATATTCTGTAAGTATTTAAGTTGGATCAGAAAAGATGCATTTTTATTTCTTCAAGTTTTAAGGTACAGTTGTAATAAATTTTAGGAAAAAAAAGGAAACTAGTTAGATGTGTGCCGTAGTACCGTCAGCCATGAGTGGTCGATGTGTACGGCCTATCATAGCAGTAAGCTGTGTGCCCACAATGAGTGATTTGTGAGTTTTTGATGCTGTGTGTTTTCACCGTGTCTAAAACACATTCTTACAATTTTAGTGTTTTTCCGTGGCGGAAACGTAACAAATCATATAATTCACACATGACACGATCAAGAAAGTTTTGTCAAAGCCAAACATGACATGCAACAAAAGACAAAAAATAGTAGCCTTAAAAACGTATGTAAAAAAGCACTTAAAGAAATGAAACCTCTAACATAATTTACTTAATAGGTGCAGAACATCCGCAACATCAAAAGCTTATTGTGGGAATTAGCCTTAAGGCTGGAACAGCTAGCTGAGCACTACATCCCAACAAATGATAAAAGTGTATTTTATTTTGTGATCATTGTTAGTTGTCTGTGTTGCTGATTATTTCCAGAAATACAGAAATGAATTCTAATACACTGTACATAAATGTGACTGTAATAATACTCGTGTCCTAATTGCAGACCTGTGATTCCTAATCAAGCTATACAACATACTGTGCTGAGCTGGTAACACTGCTCCTTAAAAAATTGCCAGCGATGGTAAATATTGTAGATTTTAATGTATAAATATATACACACTATTTTCATATGTCGTCCGCGACAGTTTTTAACTGTTTTTAATGTGACTGTATTTTTAATATGTTAAAGATTAATATTATTAAGTACCTACAGACTGTGTCTCTTATTTGCAAACGTTAAGTTTTCTTGTTCTAAATAGATTATGGCAGAAAATGGTACTCCAAAAGTGACACAAGACCTTGCTTCAATTTCCAGGCCGTCTGCAGACTTGCGTATGAGACATCGTCAGAATTTCTTCCAGAAAAATAGATTTTTTTTCCTTCAAATTTTCATCCTTGTGTCTGTTTTCTTCATGTCATGATGTGATCAGTTTTCATCTACGTTAAATAGCGTTACAAGTTCAATAGTTTCCCAGGTTTACAATATGCAAATTACCTCTTCAGAGAGGAAGAGGACTAGAACTGTAGAGCCACCTATTGGAAGTAACAATCTTACAAGTCAATATTGACCCTTTAACGAGCCTTGCCACATGACATGATAAAATCCAAACCAAAATCTCAGTTTATAGATGGCTGTGTTTCAGGATGCTGCCCCTCATCAGTGCAAAGTGTGAGATCTAGTTTTTCTAGGTGAGAGGCTCTGGGATCCAAGAGGGGTAACGTTTCTCCTTGTGAAGAGTGACATGCCAAGCCTGGCATGCCAATATGAGGAGGCTTTTAAGACTTGCAATGCTCCTCTGAGAAATTAAATATGCAAATTGACTCTTCAGAGAGGAAGAGGACTAGAACTCTAGAGCTATTGGAAGTAACAGTCTTACAAGTCAATATCAACCCTTTAACGAGTCTTGCAATATAACTTGGGATAAAAGCCAAATAGGTGGCACTAGAGTTCAAGTCCTCTTCCTCTCTGAAGAGACAATTTGCATATTTAATTTTCTAGAGGAGCATGCAAGGTGTTTTTATTTTTTTTGCACACACACTTGAGTCTAATCCGACACTTGGGAGGAAACCATGCATACTATAACGTATTTATATTTATCAGAGATGGTCAGATTGAAAAAAAAAATAATTCATTAACCTATTGGATTACATGAGTATGTGTGCTGTCCATATGCTATCCAATGAAAAATTGGCCGATTTATATGCCCATCTGCATGATCCCTAAGCCCGTGGAAAATGGAAGCATGGCAAATTTCAATTGAACCATTTAGGGCCCACCACAGTATATTGCGTAAAATAATGAAACTGCACTTAGAAGAAGTTCACCAATCTCCTCTCCTTTCATTTTTCCTTTCAATAAATGCTAATTGATGCAAGGGGTGACACCAGAAGAGGTTGCCTTCACAAAAATATTTCAAGTAGTTGATATACTGTTCAATTGTTGTTCTTAATAGTTCATACGGCATAGTCAGAATGACTGTAGCACATCTGTCACATCATTTCCCATTTCTGAAGCCCTCTTAGTTGATAACTGGTTTTAGTCAGCGATTTCAGGGCATATCACTTGTTTGACATCACATTTTATTTTCAGTGATTTACCTCTAACCACATTTGTGAAGACAAGCTCACTGTCATTTACCAGACAGAAACCTCTTGTGATGTCACAGCAGTGTGCCATAGTAAAAACTTAGTGATATCACTTATTTGATTGTAATCAACTTTCCATACCAAAGCAGTTCACCTCTAAGCCACACATGTATGATGTCACATCAGGATGGTTGAGTAGAGCCACATGTGTTGTCACATCTGCTTACATGACTGATGCCTACTTATGGCATGGGAGCTTACCTACAAACACATTTGTGATGTCACAGTGCTTACATGACTGAATCTTAGGGCATGTTCATGGAGGTTTTTAAAGGTATACAAATCTACCATGAGGAATATGAGGCTCACCCATGGGTTTCTGTAACTTTTATTAGTAAAAAGATCTGAAACCATAGGGATCCCAGGGTCTCTGTGGCTTTATAAGGTCTCAGATTACCCCAATAGTCAGCTCTGGTAACGCTGTTACTAAATTAATTCATAGAGGTTTCAAGTTGACGTAACCCCCTTCACCCTCGGCTCGTTTTCACCTTCACCAGGCCAATTTTTTCAATTCTCACCAGTGTTACTTTGTGGTAATAACTCTGGAACACTTAACATGTCCCAGTGATTCTGAGATTTTTTTTTTTTTTCTTAACATGTTGCACTTCATATTAGTGGTAAATTTAGGTTGATATGATTTTCATTTATTTTTGAAAATAGCAAACATTTGACAAAATTTGGAAATGTGGAACTCAAATTTTGAATTCTATGCCTTTTAGATCAGATAGTTGTACCACACAATACATAATAAATTACATTTACCACATTTGCTTGATATTGCCATCATTTTTTAAACTTTTCTTTTGATTAGAAAGGGTAAAAGTTAGTCTTCAATTTCAAACAAAATTTCCAAAACCAATTTTTTTTTTTTAGGGTCCACATCATTTTTTGAAGGTCCCTATGTGACAGAAAATGCACAAAAAATGACACCATTTTAAAAACTACACCCTTTTAAAGTGCTCAAAACCACATTCAAGAATTAAAGCAATGTGACAGGGAAAAATGAAAATTTTACCTTTTCCCACCAAAATAACCCCAAATTTTGCATTTTCAAAAGAGTAACGAGAGAAAACAAGTCATACAATTTGTTGACCAGTTTCTCCTGAGTACGCCAGTAACGCATATGTGGTGGAAAACTAATGTTTGGTTACATGTTCCACTAATATCACATAACCTTTGCAAGGTGAACAGAGAAAGCACTATAAGGCTGTGTGCCCACGATGCGATTTTTAAGCTTTTTTGCCGCGATTTGCGATTAAAAATCGTGTACAGAACGCTCCCCCCCATGCATTCCTATGGCATTCCGCACATGCTGTGCTAATGCTTTTTTCCGCAGCGGAAACGCATCGAGGAAAAAATCGCAGCATGATCATTCTTTTGTGCGGAATCGCAAAGAATTGCTGCGATTCCACACCCATAGGAATGCATGAGAATCGCTTACTTCCCGCATGTGGCTATGCCCACCATGCGGGAAGTTAAGCGTCTCATGTGCGGTTGGTACCCACGGTGTGGAGGAGAGGAGACTGTCCTCCAGGCCCTGGGTACCATACCCCTGTAAAAAAAAGAATAAAAAATCGGGGCATATTTACCTTCCGACGTCCCGTGCTGCATTCCCAGCCTAAGCGTTCCCAGTAATGCCTTGCGGCAAGGTCCTGTGATGACGTACTCTAGCGGTCTCGCGAGATCGCTATAGTAACGTGAGACCAACGTCATCACAGGTCTCGCAAGGCATTACTGGGAACGCTGAGGCCCGGGATGGCAGCGCGGGACGTCGGAAGGTAAATATACCCCGATTTTTTTTTAATTTTTTTAACATTCTATCTTTTACTATTGATGCCGCATAGGCGGCCTCAATAGTAAAAAGCTGGTCACACTTGTCAAACACTATGTTTGACGAGTGTGACCAACCTGTCAATCACTTTCCAAGCGATGCTTCAAATCGCTTGGAAAGTGCTTGAGAAAATCGTGGTAAAATCGCAGTGAAATCGCGCTGAAAAAACAGCGCGATTTCTGGGAAGGAGTCCGGTTTTCAGTGTGCATTTTAACACGCAACGTGGGCACATAGCCTAAAATGGATTAAATTCCAAAACAATAATTGTTTATTAAATACTCAAATAATACAACAAAACTTTTATTTATAAACCTAGAAACCTCAGATGTACAGTAAGGCACATATGTGGCTACTGTCTCCTTAAATACATTCTGCTGTATTGATAATTAGATTAAAAATTTATAATTGTGCAAGCTGGAAAAGATCACCTAAGATTGAATGAATAAATAATGTAGGTAGTTATACCAATAAAGTGCCCGTGCTGAGGTATAACTTGAATAAATAATATAAACAATGTCTGAATTACCTCTAATACCAGATTCACATACAGTGGGGAAAAAAAGTATTTAGTCAGCCACCAATTGTGCAAGTTCTTCCACTTAAAAAGATGAGAGAAGCCTGTAATTTTACATAGGTAGACCACAACTATGAGAGTCAAAAAGAAAAAACAAATCCAGAAAATCACATTGTCTGATTTGGCAAGATTTATTTTGCAGATTATGGTGGAAAATATTTGGTCACCTAAAAACATGAAAGATTTCTGGCTCTCACAGACCTGTAACTTCTTTAAGAGGCTCATCTGTCCTCCACTCATTAACTGTAGTAAGGGCACCTGTTTACACTTGTTATCAGTATAAAAGACACCAGTCCACAACCTCAAATAGTCACACTCTAAACTCCATTATGGTGAAGACTAAAGAGCTGTCGAAAGACACCTTAAACAAAATTGTAGCCCAGCACCAGGCTCGGAAGACTGAGTCTGCAATAGGCAATCATCTTGGTGTGACTAAATCAACTGTGGAAGCAATAATAAGAAAATGGAAGACATACAAGACCACTGATAATCTCCATCGATCTGGGGCTCCACGCAAGATCTCACCTCGTGGAGTCAAAATGATCACAAGACGGGTGAGCAGAAAGTCTCAGAACCACATGGGGGGACCTAGTGAATAACCTGCATAGAGCTGGGACCACAGTAACAAAGGCTACCATCAGTAACACTACGCCGCTAGGGACTCGGATCCCGCATTGCCAGACGGGTCCCCCTGCATAAGCCAGTAAATGTCTGGGCCTGTCTGAAGTTTGCTAGAGATCATTTGGATTATCTAGAAGAGTATTGTGAGAATGTCATATGGTCTGATGAAACCAAAGTAGAACTGTTTGGTAGAAATAAAACTCGTGTTTGGAGGAGACAGAATGCTGAGTTGCATCCAAAGAACACCATACCTACTGTGAAGCATGGGGTTAGCAACATCATGCTTTGTGGCTGTTTCTCTGCAAAGTGACCAGAAGGACCGGTCTGTGTACATGAAAGAATGAATGGGGCCATGTATCGTGAGATAATGAGTGCAAACCTCCTTCCATCAGCAAGGGCATTGAAGCTGAAACATGGATGGGTCTTTTAGCATGTTAATGATCCCAAGCACACCGCTAGGGCAATGAAGGAGTGTGTTCATAAGAAGCATCGGAAGGTCCTGGAGTGGCCTAGCCAGTCTCCAGATCTCAACCCCTTAGAAAGCCTTTGGAGGGATTTAAAAGTCCATGTTGCCCAGCGACAGGCCCAATACATCACTACTCTAGAGGAGATCTGCATGGAGGAATAGACCAGCATACCACCAACAGTGTGTCAACCTTGTGAAGACTTACAGAAAACATTTGACCTCTGTCATTGCCAACAAAGGATATATAACCAAATATTGAGATGAACATTTGTTAATGAACAAATACTTATTTTCCACTATAATTTGAAGAATAAATCTTGCCAAATCATACAATGTGATTTTCTGGATTTGCCTTCTCATTTTGACTCATAATAGTGGTCTACTGTGGTGTCAATTGCAGGCCTCTCTCATCTTTTTAAGTGGGATAACTTGCACAATTGGTGGCTGACTAAATACTTTTTGCCCCACTGTACCCCTCATAACAGCTACAAAATTATTGGATCCATTCAACAAATATATCCAAACATAATTAAGTCAAGATCACCAGCTATACTTACAGAATGTAAGGAGACTGCTGTGTCCCTCCCCCACGATGTGCGTTTCGTCCACACTTTTTCAGGGGACGCCCTTGTGAGTATCCCAGTGCATGCTGGGATACTCAAACGAAGCATCATCAAGGAGGCAGAGGCTGTGGTCACTGTGTTAAGGAGGGGACGGGGCTGGGACAAATTGTCATCAGTAATGCTCATTTCAGGGGTGGTGCTGTCCCTTCTGTCTCCCCCATAAAGTGTGTGCAGTGCTCTGTTCCCAGCTTATTACTATTCATCTAAGCATACAACAGCGGTGTCAGAATACCTGGTAGAGACCAATGAGGTCACGGGGGCGGCACTAGTCTCCTGCACTGCGGTGTATAGTGACACTGCTTTATTCATGGCTTATTACTATTCATCTAAGCAGACTACAACGTACACAGGGGAGACATCACATGCAGGACGGAGACAGCAGAGACAGAATCCACACCTCTAAACCAGTGTCACTGATTACACTTAGTTTCAGGGAGGGGGCAGGGGCTGCAACTGCAGTCTGTGCCCCCTTACTCTGATGACGTTTTGTTTCAGTATTTCAGCATAAACTGGGATACGCAAACTGATAGTCATCACACAGGAAGTAGAAAAAAATACACTGGCTGTTAGACAGTAGGGAATTTTTAAAGGAAACCGGTCACCAGCTAACCTGCACATGGGGTTTATCTGCAGGTTAGTAGCGATACTAGCCTCCCCAGCACTTGAACATAGCTGAACGCTCCGGGGAGAAAATGAACGTTATTTCCCCCACAGCATTCCGGGTTCAGTCACTGCTCTGAGAATACAGAGCTGCTGCTGTAACTGCACCCCCAGCCCTAAGTGACATTGGCTTTGTGTTAGCGCCGGCTGTCAGTCAGGGCCGGGGGCGCCTGCACCGCTCATGTGACAGAAACCGAATGCTGACAGGGAGAATAAAGTTAATTTTCTCCCTGCATCTTTTGGTTAAGTGCAGGCGCCGGGTCAGTTAATAATGTTAATAACCTGTAGATTAACCCCATATCTGCAGGTTAATAGTGGTTTTGCTGGTGACTGGGAGGGCCGGTGTCACCACCCGGGCAAGTGCCGGGACCCTGAGCAAGTGGTGGCCCACTCACCGTCGTGGATACCGGCATGATATGTCCATAGCTGGAACCCCCTTCCCACCCATGCTGCAGGATCTGCAGTCTTCCACGCTGGCTGCAGATCCTGTCTCTTCAGCGTCTTCTGACTCTGATGTCTCAGAGCAGAGGGCGTGATGATGTTACTACAGTGCGCCCTCTGTGCTGAGCAGTGCAGAGCGTCAGAAGAGGCTGAAGACACCGGAACTGAGGAGACTGGAGCTGAGACCAGCTGGCAACAAGGAGAGGTAAGTATTTTGATTTTTTATGTATGGAGCCCATTCGCTATGGAACATTATACAGGGCCAATTTTCTGTGGAACTATGGGATTGCTCGGATAATATGTTTGAGTCCCCGTGGCTGCATGATTTGCGGCTGTTAGATAAACTCAACACGTGATTGCCAAAAGGCCCCGTCACACATAGCGATCTCGCTGCTGCCGGTATCGCTGATCGCTCTTGGAAACCTCTGGACATTTCTTTCGTTGCTGATCTCCCGCTGGCCAGCACGCATCGCTGTGTGTGACAGGCGGGAGACCAGCGATCAGCGCTAAAATAATTAAGAAAAATAAATAAAAAATATTACTATTCTCACCTTCCGACGTCCCGCGCAGCATTCCCGCCTCTCTCCACGCTCCGGTCCCAGTAATCCTTTGCAAGAATGACCGCGAGACTTCGCGATCCAGCGAGAACAGACGTCATCGCGGTAATTCTCGCAAAGGATTACTGGGACCGGAGCGTGGAGAGAGGCGGGAATGCTGCGCGGGACGTCGGAAGGTGAGAATAACAATATTTTTTATTTTAATTCTATTTTTGACATGAATCAGCGCTGAACACAGCGATGCCGCACGCGCGTCGTCGCTGTGCTAATCGCTGGTGAAGCTGTCTGTTTGACAGCTCACCAGCGATCACATAGCGATTCACCAGCGATCCTGACATGTTGATATCGTTGTCGGGATCGCTGGTAAGTCACTTACGGTGACGGGGCCTTAACAATCGCAGCAATACGTAGGCATGCAGAGGGAGGGAACTCCCTCTGCTTTCCGACGTCATCGCGAGGAGTCGATCGTTGCCATGGTGACCGGTTATAGTCATGACGATATCTCGGTCACCAGAGCTAGCAAACTTGCTACACCATGCTCTGAGCATGGTTTAGCAAGTTTGTCAGTGCAGCGCTGACAGTTTGTAAAGCATAGCAAAGCTGCTGCTTTGCTATGCTTTACAAGCTATCATACTGCAAAAACTGAAAGTCCCATAGTGGGCCAAAGGAAAAAAAAATGATTGAAAAGTATTGCACCCATAAATAAATGTTGAAAAAAAAAAAGTACACATCTGTTATCGCCACATACGGGCCTTTAAAACTGTGCCAATAGTTAACCTCTTTAGTGAACTTCACAAAAAAAGGCAAAAAACTATGCTTTATCATACCACCAAACAAAAAGTGGAATAAAATACGATCAAAAAGATGAATGTAAATTTAAAATGGTATAATTGAAAACATCTTGTCCTCTAAAAAACAAGCCGCCATACAGCTCCATCAGCAGCAAAATAAAAAGGTTATAGCTCTCAGAATAAAGCGATGCAAAAATAAAAAGTTTTTATTGTGCAAAAGCACCAAACATAAAAAAAATGTAAGTGTGGTATCGCTGTAATCGTACTGACCTGAAAAGTAAAGCTGCTTTATCAATTTTACCACAAACGGAACAACATAAAGACAATTCCTGAATTGCTGGTTTTTGTTCATTCTGCCTCCCAAAATTCGTAATAGAAAGCGATCAAAAAATGTCATGTGTCCGAAAATGGTACCAATCAAAACGTCAATTCGTCCTGCAAAAAGCAAGCACTACCTGACTCTGTCGGCCGAAATATGGAAAAAAATTATAGCTTTCAAAATATGGTGATGCAAAAACTATTTTTTTTTTTGCAAAAAAAAAAGTCTTTTATTGTGTGACAGCAGCCAAACATAAAAAAAAATAAATAAATCTGGCATTGCTGTAATTGCACTGATCAGTAACATAAATCCATGTAGCCACCTATACCGCGCGATAAAAGGCGTAAAAAATAAAAATTCACCTGCAGCAAGTCTCGGCTCACATTTATCCTGTGCTCTGTGCTGAGCGCTTACATCGGGGTTTCCATGTAAATCTCTGAAGTACTTGATTCAGAAGGAACCACTGGCGGAAGATTCCCTATAATGAGACAGTGTGGACACAGTCTGACCTGTGATCCGGAAGTGTCCATCTTTTAAGGCGTGCATGAAAACGCAGTCTGCCACAAATTTTTGCACTTCTGGAAAAAAAAAAAAGGACATCACTGAACAGACTTAACTCTGCTGCCTCATTATAGTAGCCGAAAGAGAGAAATGTGACGAACATAAATAATTTTTTTGTGAAAAAAAATTAAATGTTCATTTTTTTCCCCACATTTCAAAATTTCCCGTGAAACACCTGTAGGGTTAGTAAACTTTTTGAATGTGATTTTGAGCACAGTCTTCAGAATGGTGTCACTTTTGGGTATTTTCTGTCATATAGACCCCTCAAAGTCACTTCAACTGTGATGTGGTCCCTAAAAAAAAAAACTGGATTTGTAAAATTTTGTAAATTTTATTGTAAAAATGAGAAATCACTGGTCAACTTTTAACCCTTATATCTTTCTAACAAAAAAAAACTTTCATCAGTTTTGCTGATGTAAGGTTGACATGTGGGAAATTTTTATGTGATATAACGCTCTGATTTAGGGGCATATAAATTAAAAGTTTGGATATTGCAAAATTTTTGCCAAATTTCCATTTTTCTCACAAACACAAGTCATATTGAAGAAATGTTACCACTATTATGAAGTACACTATGTCACGAAAAAAAACAATCTCCAAATCAGTGGGATCCATTTAAACGTAGGGCAGCACTGTGGTTAGCTCTGCAGCTTTGCAGCGTTGGGTTCAAATCCCACCAAGTCAACATCTGCAAAGAGTTTGTATGTTCTCCCCGTGTTTATATAGATTTTCTACTGTCCCTCCAGCTTTTTTCCACACTCCAAAGACATACAGAGAGGGAATTTAGATTGAGAGCCCATTGGGGACAGCAATAATAATGTGGAATATGATAGAGCTATATAGGCAAAGCATAATAAATAATGGGCAAAAAAGCCAGTGGTATGATGTGGAAAGCTCATAGAGAGTTATCTAAAGTCACTTGCAGCTGTAATTGCTGCAAAAAGGAGGCTCTACAAAGTACGAACTTTCGGGGGGCGAATAGTTATGCACACTGATGTTTTCAGTTACTTTATTTGTTTCACGGCAAAAAGAAAACCAAACGTTTACAGTTGTAGGCATGTTCTTTACATGAACTGATGCAATCCCTAAAAAACAAACTGAAATTACAGGCTGTGAGGTAGCAAAACACGAAAAATGCCAAGGGGGTGAATACTTTTTGCAAGCCAGCAAACTTTCATACATCCATAATCTTCTCATTACTAACAAACTTTCCTTCCTTGCCATCACCAAAACCTGGCTCACTTTCTCTAACACAGCCTCTCCTGCAGCAGTCTCGTATGATGGATTCCACCTATCCCACATCCTCACTCCAGCAGCAAGCATGGCAGAGGAGTTGGTTTTCTCTTGTCTGATAATTGCTCCTTCACCAAAATCCCATTGCCACCCTTCATTACCCTCCACCGTGTGCGCATCTATTCCCCCTCCAAACTCCAACTGTTATTTACTGCCCCCCAGAGCGAGCCACCACGTTCTTTGATCACTTCACCCTCTGGCTACTTCATTTCCTTTACGCTGACATTCCTACTATCATCATGGGCAACTTTAACATCCCCATTGACACTTCCCACTCAGCTGTCTCTAAGCTTCTGCCTGTCACTTCCTCCATCGGCCTCTCAATTGTCTTCCACAGTCACTCACAAAGATTGCCACACACTGGACCTCACTTTCACCTGCCTTTGCTCCCTTTCTAACCTCTCTAACTCACCTCTCCCTTTTTATGACCATAATCAACTTACATTCTCTTCCCTCTCCTCTCCTGGTCCACAATCTCCACTCCACAAACTTGCACACCCTCACAGAAATCTCAAACACCTCGACCTACACTCATTCTCTGAATCCCATCTCCCTCTTAAAGACATAAGTTCCTTACACAATGCAGATGCTGCTGCCTTTTTTTTTATAACACCACAACAACTTCAGCTCTCGAATTGTTCGCCCCCTCACTTTTACCAATGCTCGCACCGTCAACAGGCAGCCCTGGCACACCAGCCTGACCAAATAACTCAAGCGGGCTTCCAGGCTTGCTGAGTGGAGATGGAAAAGATCCCATTCCAATGAGCACTTCATTGCATTCAAACCATCTCTCATTACTTTTAAGTCCACGCTCACTGCAGCAAAACAAACATACTTCTCATCTCATATCCTCACTGTCTCACAGCCCTAAAGACTATTCAACACTTTCAACTCTCTTTTGCCCTCCAGCACCTCCTCCCTCTCCTCTCAGCTGAAGACTTTGCTTCATTCGTCAAGCAGAAGATTGATAACATCAGAGAATGCTTTGGCCTACAGGACCCACATCCCTTCCTCTTAATTACTTAGCCCATCTCTTCCAAAACCAGCTTCTCCACCTTTACAGATCAACTTTCCTCGTTACTCTCCAAATCAAATCTCACCACCTGTGAACTTGTCCTAATCCTGTCTCACCTCATCCCTAACCTCACCACAGTCTTCATCCCATCACTAACCCATCTCTTCAACCTGTCACTAACAACTGGTGTCTTCCCCTCATGCTTCAAACATCCCTCAATCACACCCATCATCAAAAAGCCCTCCTTTAACTCATCCTATCTGTCTAGCTATCACTCCATATGACTTCCCCCCCCCATGCCTCAAAACTACTGGAACAACACATCTGTTTTGAACTGTTCTCCCACCTCTCCTCCCGCTCCCTCTTTGACTGCTTACAATCTGGCTTTATCTTCTTTCCACCATCTCAATCAACACCCCCAACAGACCTATCCATCAAACTCAATGGCTGCCCACTTTCCACAGTCCTACAAGCTCGCTGCCTCTGGGTAACCTTTGACTCTGATCTCTCCTTCAAACCACACATCCAAGTCATTTCCACTTACTGCCGACTCCAACTCAAAAATATCTCCCAGATCCGCACATTCCTCAACCAGGAATCGGCAAAAACACTAGTGCATGCCCTCATCATCTCCCACCTCGACTACTGTAACCTGCTTTGTGGCCTCCCCTCTAACACTCTCGCACCACTCCAATCTATCTTAAACTCCACTGCCCGACTGATCCACCTTTCAAACTGCTATTCCCCAGCCTCTCCTCTGTCATTCACTTCACTGGCTCCCCATTGCCCAGAGACTCCAGTTCAAAAGCCTATCCTTGGCATAAAAAGCCATCCACAACCTGTCTCCTCCATTCATCTGTGACCTAGTCTCCAGGTACTTACCTGCACGCAACCTCCAATCCTCACAAGATCTCCTTTTCTACTTCCCTTTTATCCCCTCTTCCCACAATCACATACAAGATTTTTCCTGTGCACCCCCCTACTCTGAAGCACTCTACCACAACATATTAGACTTTCCTACCGTGGAAACTTTCAAACGGAACCTGAAGACCTACCTCTCCTGGCAAGCCTGCAACCTGCAGTAACCCTTGTTCTACCATACCACTGCATGACCAGCTCTACCCTCGCCTACTGTATCCTCACCCATCCCTTGAAGATGGTGAGCTCTCGTGGGCAGGGTCCTCGCTCCTCCTGTATCAGTTGGTGACTCGTTTTGTTCAAGATTAATGTACTTGTTTTTTATGTTTATCCCTTTTCACATGTAAAGCGCCATGGAAAAAATGGCGCTATAATAATTAATATAATAAAAGTGATCAATTTAGTAATTTCTCCTCACTTAGATTTTTATTTTTTATAATTCTCCAGTAGATCATATGATGGATGGTACACGTCCCGCAAAAAAACAAGCTCTTTTTTGGCTATGTTGGCTGCAAACTAAAAAAAGTTTTGGTTATTGGAAAAGTGGAGGAAAAAAATGAAAGCACAAAAAATTGTCTTGTCCTTAAGGGGTTAGTAGAGGCACAAAAGGAGACAATCATGTTACATGTACATAACAGGTTATGCTGAGGGCCTCCATCTTCCCTGTAAAGGGACACATGGGTCAATGTGTTAACCTGTACCTCTGCACCTTAGCTGCACTCTTGTGAACAGTGTAAGGGAGGTCGCACTAGCTGTCACCTTACGGACGTACACCAGCCAGGCTGATCCCATATTCTTTCACTGCTTATCTCCAGGTCTGGCTAACACTGAGACTTGCTTTAAATCTTCTTGATTAGGTGCCCTAACTTGCCTGCTATGAGGAAAACTACTGCTACTGTAGAGTACTTGCTGAAACGTGACCCCCTGGCAGGTCTGTTTCTTCGCACACACCCAATCGTGACTGAACTCTGTAGAGGTGTCCTTTCTTTCTCTCCAGCTCTCTCTAGACTCGCTCTAAAACTGGGAACTAAAACATTAATGCTTATCTACTCCTCCCCAACTATGAACTGGCCCTACAGTTAACACTGTCATCCCTTACTAACAGGAAGTGCAACGTCGAAGAGGGTAAAACATGCAATAAAACACAATTCACAAATCATACAACAGGGTTCTTTAGAGAGGGTGGTAAGCCATCTTCTCCACCTTTACACCTCCAACCTAAAACTGGTCAGTATGGAGATATAGGCATAACTTCCCCACATTTTAACTTTTTAAATCAATTCAGTGGTACTTTTAGACCACATATGTCCATTTCTGTTTTTACATCCATGAAAAGCAGACTGGTTTTCTTCCGTGTGTCATCAGTTTTGTATATCTGTTGCATCCTTTTTTTTTTTTTTTTCTTCGTCTGTTTTTAACAGCTGAAGGAGGTAAACAAATCCATACTTTCTTACCCATTGACTTAGCAATGCTTTAGTTTAACATGGATGTCTTCCTTTTTCATCCATTTTTAGCAAATACCCATATACTTTAACGGCAAAGTCTAATCTGCAAAATAGATGAAAATATAACATGCTCTTAAAAACAGATCAGTGTCTCTGATCCATGACACTAACACAGATGTGTGTATGGATCAATGATGCTCCATGGGTCTATGTGCTGTCTGTTTAGAAAATGAATTCACACAGATGTGTACGATGGATGTGTAAATGCAGTGTTACATTTCTCTCCTTTTCTGGTCCACACCCTCAAGCTCCTTCACCCCTTCTTCTTGTGAGAGGTGGTTGCCGACAGCCACCCAGATTCATGCCACCAGTTTCCTGGTCATTTGTGGCCAGGCTTTAAATTCCTCATTGACAATTCAATCCCCCATTTGTCTTAGAAATATCACATCATTGAATATTTTAACAATATTTTCTTACTCTGTCAGTGTGCAACAACCTTTGCTTACCAACCTGATGGTTCTAACAGAAACGTGGCTTAAACAGTCAATGCAGCAGAGAAAGTGGTGTCAATCTTATGGTTGTTTATGCTTCTATCAATCACCAGATACCTTCACTCAGATTCCCCTCCTTTTATTGTCCATAGATTTCTACGATTCTCCCTGCCAGTCATGGTGGTATTTTACCCTCTGGGCTGATCCCTTTCAGCCATGGTTTTTATTATTTCATATTTTTACAAACATTTAATTTTTTATGGGTTACTTTAACACTCACTTTAAAAACCCAATCTCCCCATCTGCCTTTCAGTTTCTCCTTATTCAGCCAATTACAAATTTTCTACAAAAGATCAAAATTGATCTGGCTTTTTCTCTCTTTGCTCAGTTTTTAACTTTATTAAACTTCTCTCTTGCGCTTTGACCACAGCCTTCTCTCTGTTACTAATAAAACTGCAGCCTCATTACATACTAGCTTCTATGTATTGAAATTTGAAATATCATTTTAAGTACGACTGTCGAAGACATTTGAAGCATGTTGACAATTTTGTTGATGCAAAATTGCTCAGTGAAAATTACATCCAATGAATGTTTCCAAGGTGTAAATATCATTAAGCATTATTATCCAATGGCAAGCCATACGTCTCAGTTTTGTTTTTTCTACCCCTTGCAGAGGAGAAATATGGATTTCTGAAGCTTATAAATTCTGGAGAACATAGAAAAAGACTCAGGAGATCAGTGGCCATATCCACTTTATACCTAGGATTCAGTATAGCTTGCAAACAAAGGCTTTCCTTCTCCCAATTTGACTTAAATTAATCACTCTGCTTAAGCTCCCATCCTTGTTAGTGTGTGAAAGATGTTTTTTTCCTATTATTTAAAGCAGGCAAATATGCAGACTTCCACAGGCACAGGCACACATTCAATATAACTGAATGTTAGATTTCACAGTTCAGCCAGGCCTTTATAGAATGCTATATAACCCATCCTTTACAACGATATATATAATATATACAGTGGGGCAAAAAAGTATTTAGTCAGTCAGCAATAGTGCAAGTTCCACCACTTAAAAAGATGAGAGGCGTCTGTAATTTACCTCATAGGTAGACCTCAACTATGGGAGACAAACTGAGAAAAAAAAATCCAGAAAATCACATTGTCTGTTTTTTTTTCATTTTATTTGCATATTATGGTGGAAAATAAGTATTTGGTCAGAAACAAAATTTCATCTCAATACTTTGTGATATATCCTTTGTTGGCAATGACAGTGGTCAAACGTTTTCTGTAAGTCTTCACAAGGTTGCCACACACTGTTGTTGGTATGTTGGCCCATTCCTCCATGCAGATCTCCTCTAGAGCAGTGATGTTTTTGGCTTTTCGCTTGGCAACACGGACTTTCAACTCCCTCCAAAGGTTTTCTATAGGGTTGAGATCTGGAGACTGGCTAGGCCACTCCAGGACCTTGAAATGCTTCTTACGAAGCCACTCCTTCGTTGCCCTGGCGGTGTGCTTTGGATCATTGTCATGTTGAAAGACCCAGCCACGTTTCATCTTCAATGCCCTTGCTGATGGAAGGAGGTTTGCACTCAAAATCTCACGATACATGGCCCCATTCATTCTTTCATGTACCCGGATCAGTCGTCCTGGCCCCTTTGCAGAGAAACAGCCCCAAAGCATGATGTTTCCACCACCATGCTTTACAGTAGGTATGGTGTTTGATGGATGCAACTCAGTATTCTTTTTCCTCCAAACACGACAAGTTGTGTTTCTACCAAACAGTTCCAGTTTGGTTTCATCAGACCATAGGACATTCTCCCAAAACTCCTCTGGATCATCCAAATGCTCTCTAGCAAACTTCAGACGGGCCCGGACATGTACAGGCTTAAGCAGTGGGACACGTCTGGCACTGCAGGATCTGAGTCCATGGTGGCGTAGTGTGTTACTTATGGTAGGCCTTGTTACATTGGTCCCAGCTCTCTGCAGTTCATTCACTAGGTCCCCCCCCGTGGTTCTGGGATTTTTGCTCACCGTTCTTGTTATCATTCTGACCCCACGGGGTGGGATTTTGCGTGGAGCACCAGATCGAGGGAGATTATCAGTGGTCTTGTATGTCTTCCATTTTCTAATTATTGCTCCCACAGTTGATTTCTTCACTCCAAGCTGGTTGGCTATTGCAGATTCAGTCTTCCCAGCCTGGTGCAGGGCTACAATTTTGTTTCTGGTGTCCTTTGACAGATCTTTTGTCTTCACCATAGTGGAGTTTGGAGTCAGACTGTTTGAGGGTGTGCACAGGTGTCTTTTTATACTGATAACAAGTTTAAACAGGTGCCATTACTACAGGTAATGAGTGGAGGAAAGAGGAGACTCTTAAAGAAGAAGTTACAGGTCTGTGAGAGCCAGAAATCTTGATTGCTTGTTTCTGACCAAATACTTATTTTCCACCATAATATGCAAATAAAATGAAAAAAAAACAGACAATGTGATTTTCTGGATTTTTTTTTCTCAGTTTGTCTCCCATAGTTGAGGTCTACCTATGATGTAAATTACAGACGCCTCTCATCTTTTTATGTGGTGGAACTTGCACTATTGCTGACTGACTAAATACTTTTTTTCCCCACTGTATCTATATACACACACAATTCAAATTACTAAGAAATATGAGCCACTGTGTGACATTAAAAAGAATACAAAAATGTAATTTTGGCGACTCCTGGAGTGGACCCTCTGGGTCGCGATACCACCCCACCCTGGGCGAGCGTCAGAGGCAGACCCAGGGGGGGTAATGTACAACGACTGCTGGAACCAGGTGGCCGGCTCACAGAAGACACGAGGGAGCGTGTCTAGCAAGGTGTAGGAGGGGACACGCAGGATACCAGAGTGTGCGAAACAGGGGCACACTGGGTACAGGATAGTGCAAGGCGTGTACACGGGAGCACGCTTGGTACGGGAGTGCATATGGCGTGCACTGACGAGCACGCCCAGGTACGAGGCAAAGCAGAGCGTGTGCAGGGAAGCACGCCTGAGTACAAGGCAAGGCAGAGTGTGTGCTAGGA
This sequence comes from Dendrobates tinctorius, assembly GCF_039654945.1. Taxonomy (NCBI): domain Eukaryota; kingdom Metazoa; phylum Chordata; class Amphibia; order Anura; family Dendrobatidae; genus Dendrobates; species Dendrobates tinctorius. The sequence goes on from NW_027361773.1 coordinate 1,050,624, forward strand.
AGCACACCTGGGTGCAAGGCAAAGCAGAGAGTATGCTAAGAATCACGACAGAGCACAAGGCAGGAGCAGAGCATGTGCTAAGAAGCATGACGGCAGGAGCAGAGTGTGTGCTAAGAAGCATGATAGAGCACAGGGCAGGGGACCTGAATACAGAGAGCGGCCAAGCAGGGACCAAGAGGGCTAGCAAGGAATCACAACAATAATCAGGCGCCTCCTACACGAAGAGGCAGCCTGATATAGGGCATGGGCGCTGGGACTTCCGGGTTAGGTCCTCCAGGACCATACAGATGGTGTAGCTGCAGTCAGGGCAGAGAGGAGAGCGCACGCACGCTTAACAAAGCCAGGCAGCCATAGGATCAAGTACAAGAGGTGCGCATGTGCACCCGACGGGATCCCCGGAGCGGCTGTGGCACCGGAAGTGGTGATGTCGGGCGCTGAGTCCCGGTCCCGGGTGAGAGCGGCATGACAGTAATGATTTGGAAATCTCTCCTAACTATATTGTATTCACCACAGAAAATTGAACACATATCAGAAGTTGAAAATTAGACATTTTGACATTTCATTTGAAAAAAGTTAACTCATTTAGAAACTGATGGCAGCAACACACCTCAAAAAGTTGGGACATGTCTACCATTGTGTAGCATCCTCACTTCATTTTATCGCAGTCTGTAAATATTGAGAATTGAGGCAAATTGCTGGAGTTTCGGTAGAGGAATGTTGTCCCATTCTTGTGTGGAGGATTCTAGCTGCTCAACAGTCCTGGGTTGTCTCTGATGGATTTTTCTTTTCATAATACACCAAATGTTTTCTATTGCTAAAAGTTCTGGACAGCCAGTTCACAAACCAAACTCTTCTTCTGCAGAGCTTTGCAGTTGCAATGGATGCAGTATGATTTTAACATTGTTTTGCTGAAATATGCAAGGCCTTGTAAGCTGCCCATGCCATAGGCACTAGTGCAACCACATGCCATCAGACATGCAGGCTTTTGAACTGTCTGCAGGACACAGCATCAGTGATTTCCAAAAAGAATTTCACATTTTGATCAATCTGAATACAGAATAATATAATTTTCCATTTTTCCTTTGTCCATTTTAAATGGGCTTTGGACCAGAGAAGACAGTCACATTTCTGGGGTGTGCTGATATTTGCCTGCTACTTTGAACACACATCACAATCCGCAAGTGTAAGCTCTATCCAGCACAGACAATGTCTTCCGGAAGTATTCCTGAACTCATGCAATGATTTGCACAACCAAATGCCTGATTTTAATGCCGTGACACCTGAAGGCCCATAGATCACGAACATCTAATGTTGACCTTGTTTGGGAAATATGCCCTACATAGATCCTATATTTCGCATTTGGTGAAGCAATTCAAAACTACCTGGATGTTTGTCATGAGAAACGGCTGGGCCAGCCAGAAACTTCAGAAGAGACAGTAAACAGGATTTTCAAGCCACATTTGAACTTAGTCCTAGAAAGTCAACCAGGCAGACTAGTATGGAACTACAGGTGCCACAAACCAATTTATGATATGTACTACGTGACATAGACATAATACTTAGACATATTAATAATACGTAAATAATAAAATAATGGAAACAAAAATTTTAAAACATCTCAATTTACTCAGTATCAAGACTGAGCACCATGTGTAGAAATACTGCACTTGCATGCCTTGAAATACCATTATTGAGGTTAGAAATGGTTGTATGAGGAAAGATCTTCCATGCTGAATGCACTTGGGCATGCAAATCATCAAGATTCACTACTGGCAGTTACTTTTTCAGTTGCTGATTAATGACATCCCAGATGTGCTCGATATGGGACAAGTCCAGAGTAGCACCAGCTGTGAAGGGTTAATACTAAAATCAGAGCTGAAGTTTCGTTTTGGCCATTCTCTGAAGATTTCGTTTCTCAGTTTTTGTTGCTGTAAGATAAATTTTTGTAATTGGCATGGGCTGTCATGAAACCAGACTGTTCTCATCAGGTGCAAAGATAAGGGAGGCGGGAGTGTAAAACTCTGAAGAATATGCCATTATACTACTTTCTATTTGGATACGGACATATATGTAGTTCCGGTTTTCTTGCAATATTATAGGCTTAAAAAGTGAAATGATGCTATTGGTACTTGAGAACCTTGCATAATTAAGCAAAACATTATAAAAGATGTGACTAAAATAAAGGGGCTTAGTGATCTGCCTCGATCCTCCCGTACAGAGACCCCCGTCTCCCTGTGGTCATTTGAGTTGCTAACAACACTGCAATAATTTGGACATCACTGGCTCAACCGTGAAGGGTTAATTAGCCCTCCCTAAATAGCTACCTCGACACAGCAACATGTGGCTTGGCGATGTCATGTTGAAAAATGGTTCCTGAGACACTTTGTAAAAATGATCGTACGACTGATTCCAAAACCAAATCAATGCAACTGCAAGCTGTTAGTGTAACAGTAATGAAGAATTGAGGGATATATATGCAGTATATTATGTCACCCCACAACAAAATCCTGGGAGTAAGACTGGTGGGGGGTTCCCTTGCAAAATCGACTTCATGGCATTGCCCACGTTGTCTCTTTAGATTTCAAGTATGGCATGAAGTGATCCATATTCTACTGAAAGTGAAATTAGACATCACAAACAAAAGGCTAAAAGGCTATGGAATCAAACTGTGTAAACTGGGGGATAGCAGGGATAGTGATGCTCTTCGTGAGAGGGGCGACAGGGAGGCTCCTGGTGGGAGGGGGTATCAGGGATAGGTGTGCTCCTGATGAAAGGAGTGACAGCAGGAACAGTGCAGCAACTGATGAAAAAAGGGCAGCAGTTATAGGTAGGCTACTGGTGAGATGGGGGACAGCAGTAACACTGAGATACCTGGTAAGAGGATAAACAGGGGTAGTTAGTGGTGGGGGGCAGCAGGGATAGTGGGATGTTTGGTGGGTGGGTCACAGTAATACCAGCTCTCCAATGCGAACTTTGTATCCAGCACCAACTCCTTCCTGTCACACTGAAGAAGGGCAGGTACTGTGAAGTGTACATGTCAGAGATGTGCACATCAGAAGCTCATACTAGATATTCATGTAACCTTTGTTTATTGAAGGTGCTGGAAGCTGAGGCAAGACATTTAAGGGGGCATCTGAAGTTATGGGGAGAAAACATCAGGTCTGATCTTTTCTTCTCTCTAGTTTAGCAATTCAGCACTGATTTGAGCAGCTGGGTCTACTATGGAAAAGAAGCCAATCGCCTACTGCTGTTTCATGTTGTCCTACTAGTTGCAAGCTGGAAATGTACGTCAGCAACATGCGATAACAAAATAATGAGTTTTCTATAGTGTTGGTACCTCAATAAAGCTAACCTACATCAAATACTCAATGCTACGTTATTGTCTGAATATATATAGATACCTTTTGTGTATGTCCTGACTGCCACTCACAATCCCCTAATAAGTGTCTCTGGGATACCAGCCCCATACTGGCAAAGAAAATACACAGCGAGTTCTAAACTGACCCTCATTAAGGTGATGGCTGACAGCCTGGCAGCACTGAATGTTTGCTCCTTTTTACTTATCACTGTGCTATGAAAAATCTCTGTCATTGTTTTTTTTGTGCTTGCCAGGTAGTGTTCAACTGCTGAAAGCCACATGAAACCGAAGTGGCGTATTTCAATTGAAAGCAATTTTAATGTATGAACAGTGACCTTGACTGTGGAGGAAACCACTTGTAATTAAAGCCACTGACCTCTGTTCGTATCCCATCAATGGGTAACTTTGCTCCAGCAAGCAATGAAGACTATGAAGGCTTATTATTACTGTGTGCTAAAGGGTGAAGCCAACAATGCTGATTTATGGTTAAGAATATGGCAGGTCATGATTTTATTATTTTCTGTGGAAGTGCTGTTATGTGGATTTTCACTTCTCTCATATATACAGGGTGGGCCATTTATATGGATACACCTAAATAAAATGGTTGGTGATATCAACTTCCTTGTTTGTGGCCCATAAGTATATGGGAGGGGGAAACTTTTCAAGATGGGTGGTGACCATGGCGGCCTTTTGAAGGCGGCCATTTTGGATCCAACTTTATTTTTTTCAATGGGAAGAGGGTCATGTGACACATCAAACTTATTGAGAATTTCACAAGGCAAACAATGGTGTGCTTGGTTTTAATGTAACTTTATTCTTTCATGAATTATTTACAAGTTTATGACCACTTATAAAATGTGTTCAAAGTGCTGCCCATTGTGTTGGATTGTTAATGCAGCCCTCTTCTCCCACTCTTGACACACTGATAGCAACACCGTAGAAGAAATGCTAGCACCGGCTTCCAGTATCTGTTGTGTCAGATGCTGCACATCTCGTATCTTCACAGCATAGACAATTGCCTTCAGATGACCCCAAAGATAAAAGTCTAAGGGGTTCAGATCGGGAGACCTTGGTGGCCATTCAACTGGCCCATGACGACCAATCCACTTTCCAGGAAACTATTCATGTAGGAATGCTCGGACCTGACACTCATAATTGATGGTATGGTGTGGTATATGGGGTACAAAGATAGTGGGGCCATTCTTCATCAATGGAAACCTCAATGCCACTGGATATCTCAAATTGCTACATGATGTGTTACCCTCTTAATGCACTGAAGATGGCACATTCCCTGAGATTTTCCAGCAAGATGGTGCACCACCACATTATGGGTGTCAGGTCTGAGCATTCCTACAAGGCATCTGACCCCCTTAGACTAGCATTTCTTCTGCGGTGTTGCTATCAGTGTGTGAAGAGTGGGAGAAGAGGGTTGCATTGACAATCCAACACACAATGGGCAGCACTTTGAACACATTTTATAAGTGGTCATAAGCTTGTAAATAACTCATGAACGAATAAAGTTACGTTAAAGCCAAGCACACTATTGCTTTTCTTGTTAAAGTCTCAATAAGTTTGTGTCACATGACCCTCTTCCCATTGGAAAAAATAAAGTTGGATCCAAAATGGCTGACTTCAAAATGGCCGCCATGGTCACCACCCATCTTGAAAAGTTTCTCCCCTCCCATATACTAATGTGCCACAAACAGGACGTTGATATCACCAACCATTCCCATATTTAGGTGTATCCATATAAATGGCCCACCCTGTAGATACAATGCTGAAAAAAATTAAAAGAAAAAGCCAGCTCACCAGTAAACTCTTGCAGATTCACGGCGGTCCGTGCAGACCAACGTCAGGAAATAGGAAAGAAAGTTAGCTCCAGCTGCATAAAATTCTTCTTTATTGTAGATCATTTAAATAACACATAATAGGACTCTCCATATAACCGCACCAGAGCAAGAGGATACAAAGGCTACGCGTTTCGACATACATGGTCTTTGTCAAAGACCATGTAGGTCGAAACACGTAGCCTTTGTATCCTCTTGCTCTGGTGCGGTTATATGGAGAGTCCTATTATGTGTTATTTTAACGATCTACAATAAAGAAGAATTTTTTGCAGCTGGAGCTAACTTTCTTTCAAAAAAATTAAGGGAACACTTAAACAACAGAATATAACTCCAAGTAAATCAGACTTCTGTGAAATTAAACTGTCTACTTAGGAAGCAACACTGATTGTCAATAAATTTCACATGCTGTTGTGCAAATGGAATAGACAACAGATGGAAATTATTGGCAATTATCAAGACACACTCAATAAAGGAGTGGTTCTTCAGGTGGGGACCACAGACCACATCTCAGTACCAATGCTTTCTGGCTGATGTTTTGGTCACTTTTGAATGTTGGTTGTGCTTTCACACTTGTGGTAGCATGAGACGGACTCTGCAACCCACACAAGTGGCTTCAGGTAGTGCAGCTCATCCAGGATGGCACATCCATGCGAGCTGTGGCAAGAAGGTTTGCTGTGTTTGTCAGCACAGTGTCCAGAGGCTGGAGGCGCTACCAGGAGACAGGCCAGTACACCTGGAGATGTGGAGGGGGCCGTAGGAGTAGGAGGGCAACAACACAGCAGCAGGACCGCTACCTCTGCCTTTGTGCATGAGGAACAGAAGGAGCACTGCCAGAGCCCTGCAAAATGACCTCCAGCATGCCACAAATGTGCATGTGTCTGCAAAAACGGTTAGAAACAGACTCCATGAGGATGGTCTGATTCCCCCTCGTCCACAAATGGGGGTTGTGCTCACAGTCCAACACTGTGCAGGACGCTTGGCATTTGCCACAGAACACCAGGATTGGCAAATTCGCCATTGGCGATCTGTGCTCTTCACTGATGAAAACAGGTTCACACTGAGCACGTGACATGTGACAGAGTCTGGAGATGCCGTGGAGAGCGATCTGCTGCCTGCAACATCCTTCAGCATGACCGGTTTGGCAGTGGGTCAGTCATGGTGTGGGGTTGCATTTCTTTGGAGGGCCGCACGGTGTTGGGCTGTGAGCACAACCCCCATCTGTGGACATCAGGCACTCAGACCACCTTGATAATTGCCAATAATTTCCATCTGTTGTCTATTCCATTTGCACAACAGCATGTGAAATTGATTGTCAATCAGTGTTGCTTCCTAAGTTGGCAGTTTGATTTCACAGAAGTCTGATTTACTTGGAGTTATATTCTGTTGTTTAAGTGTTCCCTTTATTTTTTTGAGCAGTGTATATATATATACAGTGGGGAAAAAAAGTATTTAGTCAGTCAGCAATAGTGCAAGTTCCACCACATAAAAAGATGAGAGGCGTCTGTAATTTACATCATAGGTAGACCTCAACTATGGGAGACAAACTGAGAAAAAAAAATCCAGAAAATCACGTTGTCTGTTTTTTTTTCATTTTATTTGCATATTATGGTGGAAAATAAGTATTTGGTCAGAAACAAGCAATCAAGATTTCTGGCTCTCACAGACCTGTAACTTCTTCTTTAAGAGTCTCCTCTTTCCTCCACTCATTATTTGTAGTAATGGCACCTGTTTAAACTTGTTATCAATATAAAAAGACACCTGTGCACACCCTCAAACAGTCTGACTCCAAACTCCACTATGGTGAAGACCAAAGAGCTGTCAAAGGACACCAGAAACAAAATTGTAGCCCTGCACCAGGCTGGGAAGACTGAATCTGCAATAGCCAACCAGCTTGGAGTGAAGAAATCAACTGTGGGAGCAATAATTAGAAAATGGAAGACATACAAGACCACTGATAATCTCCCTCGATCTGGTGCTCCATGCAAAATCCCACCCCGTGGGGTCAGAATGATCACAAGAACGGTGAGCAAAAATCCCAGAACCACGGGGGGGGACCTAGTGAATGAACTGCAGAGAGCTGGGACCAATGTAACAAGGCCTACCATAAGTAACACACTACGCCACCATGGACTCAGATCCTGCAGTGCCAGACGTGTCCCACTGCTTAAGCCTGTACATGTCCGGGCCCGTCTGAAGTTTGCTAGAGAGCATTTGGATGATCCAGAGGAGTTTTGGGAGAATGTCCTATGGTCTGATGAAACCAAACTGGAACTGTTTGGTAGAAACACAACTTGTCGTGTTTGGAGGAAAAAGAATACTGAGTTGCATCCATCAAACACCATACCTACTGTAAAGCATGGTGGTGGAAACATCATGCTTTGGGGCTGTTTCTCTGCAAAGGGGCCAGGACGACTGATCCGGGTACATGAAAGAATGAATGGGGCCATGTATCGTGAGATTTTGAGTGCAAACCTCCTTCCATCAGCAAGGGCATTGAAGATGAAACGTGGCTGGGTCTTTCAACATGACAATGATCCAAAGCACACCGCCAGGGCAACGAAGGAGTGGCTTCGTAAGAAGCATTTCAAGGTCCTGGAGTGGCCTAGCCAGTCTCCAGATCTCAACCCTATAGAAAACCTTTGGAGGGAGTTGAAAGTCCGTGTTGCCAAGCGAAAAGCCAAAAACATCACTGCTCTAGAGGAGATCTGCATGGAGGAATGGGCCAACATACCAACAACAGTGTGTGGCAACCTTGTGAAGACTTACAGAAAACGTTTGACCTCTGTCATTGCCAACAAAGGATATATCACAAAGTATTGAGATGAAATTTTGTTTCTGACCAAATACTTATTTTCCACCATAATATGCAAATAAAATGAAAAAAAAACAGACAATGTGATTTTCTGGATTTTTTTTTCTCAGTTTGTCTCCCATAGTTGAGGTCTACCTATGATGTAAATTACAGACGCCTCTCATCTTTTTAAGTGGTGGAACTTGCACTATTGCTGACTGACTAAATACTTTTTTTCCCCACTGTATATATATATATATATATATATATATACATAAAAATGAGTGTATGTGTGTATCGACGATGATATAAAAGTTGCCTTGGCGAAGATGATGTCATAATGGTTGCCATGGCGACTATGATGTCATAATAGGTTGCCATGGTGACTGTTATGTCATAACGGTTGCCATGGTGACGATGATATCGTAATAGGTTACCATGGCGATATATATATATATAACACTTACTATAGTGTCATTAAATTAAAATATATTCAAAGAAACATTAAAATTCACATTTTCTGAAAGAAAAAAAAAAGGTTTCAATAAACAATGGGATACATTTTAGAGGAGGTGGTTCTCAGGGCGCCTGTCTGATGGACATTGAATATTGACTTGGCTCGTGGGCCAGAGCCCTGTGATTTGTCTCATCTCTAGTAAATTTATTAAAACTGTCCCAAATATATTCCTTTGTTGGCATAGCAACCAATCACAAAGCTGCTTTCACTTTAGCCGAGCTGTTTAAGAAGTGAAAGCTGCTCTCTGATTGGTTGTTATGGGCAACTCAGTTTTTTCTTCTAGATTGTTTTGATAAATGTGGGCCATTCTTTCCTATATTTTATGTATGAAATGTCTTCTGTATGCTAATAGAAATAAAACTTCTATCAAGTCCTAATCACTAAAACCCGGGACTGGCGTATATTCAGAAATATACAAATAGACATATATGGAAGTATACAATATGTCAGTATATCAATATACAGTGGCATGTAGAAGTTTGGACATCCCTGTTCAAAATTACTGTTATTTTGAACAGTTAAGCAAGTTGAAGATGAAATGAGCTCTAAAAGTATTAAAGTTAAAGATGAGAAATTTCATTTGTATTTTAGGCAAAAAATATATTTTCATCTTTTACATTTTTTACCTAAAATGCAAAGGAAATCTTTAACTTTAAGCCTTTTAGAGATCATCTCATCTTCAACTTAACTGTTCACAATAACAGTATGTTGGACCAGGGGTGCTGAAACTATTACATGCTACGATCCGACTTTACATTCAACCAAAGTGGTGGTGTTTCTTATGCCAGAAATGTTACTCCTGTCCCTGACTGAAGTAACATCTCTGATGAGGCACACGCCACTAACAAGATGAGGCAAACTCAATAAGTGGTTTTCACCTTCTGGTGAATTCAGCACATCTTATTCCTCCACGTCCCTAATTAAGACTGGAGTACAAAACCCCAATCTCAAGGAATCGAGGTCTTTTTCCACACACTTACGCCATAGATTTGTAAAGAATTTGTGGCGGAAATCCAAAGCCGATATGTTCAATGAATCTGCCAAAGACTCTGCACGTGGATTTGCCCAGTTGTAATTATTTTAGCATTGTTCATATTTAAATTGAGGATATTATTAAACTTGACTGCTACATGGAAAAATGACCCGTTCATCTTAAATAATGTTTTATTCCATGTTCCCGATGCTAATGGAAAGATCTGCAGAACATTGCATGCACCTCGTGTACTGCCTGCATAAATGAGTTTTCTCTGTCTGTCCTGCGCTTCTTGCTTTCCAATTCTTCAATCTCACAGTTAGCCTCTTTCTGCTTCACACTGCCTTGAATATAGAGCACGCTCTGTTTCATGCAGTTTTGCTATGATTACCCTTGTCCACAGATGGCTGCTCATCTCCCTTTCCTCCAGAATATCTGATATCTGGGAGATGTTCAGCTTTGGGGCTTTTGGATCTAAATGGAATTTACATTTCCAATATTTTAACCCATTTGAAACCAGCTTTCTGAGTCGTTGTGGCAAACTTTGGAATTTTTTAAACTTCTGTTAGCCGAACTCAGCTTTCAGCTGCTCATAGTCAGCGACCAAATTTTATCGAACATTCTTACTCCTAACATACAAGTCTTGTTATAAATGTCTATCTTTCTATACAGCGCCCATTAATAAAGGACTGTTCCCATAGTTAAAGCAGTAGCCGACTCTTTATGACGTGTGTTATGCTTTTACACTGTGTTGGCCTATATAGTATCCAATATAGCATTTCTTAAAATTTCTGCCTGGAGCAAGCAAGTTACATGTGCCAATATTGTATGGGTCGGCGTCAAACTTGTATATTTATACGTACTTGATTTGTAATTTTGTAATTTCTACAACTCAAAGTCTTGTCTTTTCTTCTGAATTTGGTTGCTTTAGCTGCAAGCATGTGGAAATCTGCAGGAGACGGGACAGTTTTCAAGAAATCTCCTGTTTGTGAATGTACCTTTATTTTCTTGATAAGAGTAAATGCAAAATATTCCAGATAAATTAATATCTTGTAATAACAATCTTATATTACTAATAGTGATGAGCGAGTATGGTCGTTGCTCGGGTTTTTCCGAGCATGCTCGGGTGTCCTCCGAGTATTTTGGCGTGCTCGGAGATTTAGTTTTCGTCGTCTCAGCTGCATGATTTACGGCTGCTGGACAGCCTGAATACATGTGGGAGTTCCCTAACAAACAGGCATTCCACATATGTAATCAGCCTGTCTAACAGTCGCAAATCATGCAGCTGAGACGGCGAAAACTAAATCTCCGAGCACGGCAAAATACTCGGTGGACACCAGAGCATGCTCGGGAAAACCCGAGCATCAATGCTATTCGCTCATCACTAATTACTAATAATGATCTTTATATAGTCAGCCTATCCCATAGCTCTTTGGAATTCAGAGGGTACATGTACAAACAATAACAAAATATTAAATTTAATCTGTCAGCAGATTTTCCTCATGTAATCTGACAGCAGCATGAGGTCATAGACCATGATTCCAGCAATGTATCACTTGGTTTTACTGGTGCAGCAGTTAAGATAGAATCACAGTTTTCTCTGTTGCAAATTTAGCATAGCTCAGAATGTTGAGGCCTGTGTAACCCACCACTGATTGGTAGCTTTCTGTGTGCAATTTGTATATTTACAGAAAGTTACTAATCAGTGCTGGGGGCATGGTTGGCCTAGAAGGCACGACGCCAGTTGTCCTGTAGTGATAATCTTGTGCAGATAAAACACTGAGGTCTTGATTCATCATTTGCATTTTTTTCACTTTCTTTTAATGGTTTGAGATGTCGTTTTTGGCCACAAATTTTTTCTGTTTTAGCAACCTTTTTCAGCCAAAAATTGAATGTTTTGCAAAATGTCACAAACATTACGCCATAATATCTCATAATCAGAAACACACCAGGGCAGGGGGGACTAGAGTGGAGTTGTCAAATATTGTGACTATTTAAAAAGACACAAATGATTAATCAGGCTAAAAACATCTGGAATTGCTAAATTCAACACACGAACTGGAAAACAGAAAAAGCAGGCAAACACTTATAATATAGACTTAAAAAAGGCGCAAACAGAATAATGAATTGGGTGCAAACAAAAAAGGTTCAAACCATGCAAAACTACACAAAAAATAGGCACAAAGGCGATGCTGAATTGGGGCCTGATTGTATTGAAACAGCAAAACACAGCCCAGTAAGTGACAAATTGCTAGAGTGAGTCTCTCTTCCCCTACAATATGGTGCTCTCAGATGACAGCGCAAAAACCTGCTGAAAGATTCCTTTTACAGCGCAACAAAACATTAAACAACCATTTAAGTAAAAGGAGTGAGGGCTTTGATTATAAGAGCTTATAATCTATGAGAAAATAGGTGAAAATAATGATCCAACTATATTTTATATTAGGATACCACAGATCTGAGTGCGCTGAATGTAGGCAATACCATTGAAAAAAGAAAAAATATAAAACAGAGTAAACAAAATTAAATTACTGAATGTGATAGGCCTGCCTTAACGCCTTATCGACATATGATGTACAATTACGGCATATGCCGGGTCCCTTACTTTGATGTGATCGCAGGAAATGAGCACACATCTTTGCGGCACATGATGGATGTGATATTCTGTCTCTAACAGCTGTGTGTGGAGTGGAGCTCCGCCTGCGGCTATTAACTTGTTAAATGTAGATGTAAATCTCTGACAGCAGCATTTACATTGCACTGGATGTGGTGACACATTCTATGCACCCATTGGCGCTCCCGTGATGTAATCATGGAGTGCTGTTGTGTTGCCATGATGACCGGGAGCATTCTGAAGACCCTGAGCCTGTCATGACGGTGCCTCTGTGAATGCCAACTTCTGGCTAGTGTTCGTAAGAGACTGTGATCTTTGCCATGTATAGCAGTACTGTCCTGGAGAATCATACTTCTAGATAATTTTTATTGTGTAGTGAACACTACATAAAAAAAACCAAATAATTGTGTAATTGCACTTTCCTTCCCTTGCAATTTCTCACTGTACTAAGCTTGTTGGTGCATACATAAACTGATGGTACTTTTGGTGTTATATTCAAGTACTGATGATAGTTTTGGTGCTGTATTTATGTATTGATGATGGTTCTATTGCTGTACTCATGTACTGATGATGGTTGTGATATATTCATGCACTGATGGTAGTTCTGGTGGTGCAGTATTTTACTGATAGTGGTGCTACTGCTGTTTTGATGTACTGAAGATTATTCTATTGCTGTATTCATGTGCAGATGGTGGTTCTGATATATTAATCATGTACTGTTTATGGGTCTGGATATATAGTCATGAACAGTAGGTGGGTATAGAAATTATTCTTGTACTGATGATGGTTCTGGTGCTGTATTTATGTACTGATGATGGTTCCTGTACTGTATTATTGAACTGATGGTGGTACTGGTGTTATAAGCATTAGCTGATGGTGGTTTTGGTGTTTTGTTCATGCACTGATGGTGGTTATAATAATGTATTCATGTACTGATAGTGGTTCTGATTCTCAATTCATGTACTGATGAATTTAACGCTATATTAATATACTTGATAACAGTTCTGGCCCGTGTTCATATACTGATGGTGGTTCTGGTGCTATATTCATATGCTGATGATAGTTCATAAGAGACAGCGATTTGTCCAGTATACTGCAGTATGTAGTATATGCAATCAGACACTCAGAGGTTCAAGTCCCCCAACAGGACTAAATCAAAGTTAATTATCCAAAAAAAAAGTTTTAAAATATATATAAAAATAACAATTTAATCACTTCTTGTTAAAAATAAAGAAATATCATAAATACACACATTTGATATTGCCACATCCATAAAAGTCCAGTCAATCAAAATATAACATTAATTAACCATTTTGGTAAAGATAAAAAAAAAAATAATTTTGGTGGTTCATTTTTTTTTCCATCTCCCCTACCTAAAACTATACAATAAAAACCAATCAACATGTTGTATGTACCCCAAATTGGAAATACACAAGTCTTTGGGGTGCAGCATGGTTTTCAATCATATTCAGTGTTGCTTAGCAATGTATGAGTGGACATATGAGACCAATTAATTGTCTTCAAGAAGCTAAATGATATATTCTAAGAGGACTGGACGGACAGGCAGGATTCTAGTACTAATGAATATTCAGAGCACACATTTTGATACAAAAGAACAAATTCCAGCAGAGTTATGAGATAAGTTATGAAGAAAGGGAAAATAACAATGCCAAATATCTGTATTAAATATAACTCTGAAATTGTTTCAATTTATGCACTTGATGACAGTAGCATTTTAACAGCCAAGGTGAACAGTATTACAATTTTTTATCACTTTAAGACCTTCTTTCTGTAAAATTGTTGTACTGCAATAAGCCCCTTGTCCTTTAGATTACTTTTTGGTATAGTTAGATAATAACTGTTCTATCTCACACCTGGGACTAGATCCCACTTGGGAAATCAGGCACCCTAACCTCCAGCAACTCTCTATTAAAGTCACTCATCCGAACATTATGCATTGGCAGTTCTGACAGATTTGTTCACTCATTATTCACATATGTAATTCAAGAGCTTAAAAATAACATCCTTTAAGTATGTCCCTCTAATGAAATACATTTATACTACAGATATATGTTTGGCTTAAGACTCTTCTCTTTTACTTTATTGTTAGACTATTATCTATTTTCAGTTTACTTAGTGTTTGTGAGCAATTTTTCACTTTGCAACCTACTATTATTATTGCTTTTGTGTCATTTGATGTCACTTGTGTGTGTGCTTTACTTTTGTGGATATAGTTTGTAAGGTTAATGGTGATCTGTTGCATGCAGATATTATGTTAATGAACTTATAGCCGTATAAGTTTTTTGAGTCTTCCAGGCCGAATTATCAAGACTAGCGTAGCACAAAATTCCGCTACGCCAGTCTTGCTGAAATAGAAGGTGTCACATTCATTAAAGGGTGCACTCCTCTTAATGAAGTCTGTTCCTCTAGTAAATTGCATGCTACTCAGTGGCTGGAGACGTATTTCTGGCACTGGTATCTTTGGTGATGGGCAAACGTGGCCATGCCCCCGTTCCATCAATTTCAAACTGACTGAGTCAAATTGGAAAAAGTACCTAACGTCACAAAATTTTATGACTTTTCAAAGCTTTTGCATCAGTTTTCTGGCATAAAAGCTTTGTTGAATTGCCCCCTATAAGTGCAATATTATAATGGATTTGTCCTTTTCTTAAACTCATTTTCCATAAAAAATAAAAACAATATATGTTTATCTATTTCACCAACATCAACGCTGTTATTACAAGCAGCAGAGACGTGACACAAAATCATCGGCTGTTGATCGGCTGCAGCTTTTACTATTTCATCAGAGCCGGCGGAATATTGATGAACAAAAAGAGGTTTGAATACAGTTCACCAGTCTAGCAGCTTACCTTTTATAGGGGCTTTAATAATGATCCCGAAAACCTTGGCACAAAAAAAGACAAAAGTAGGTACAGCCTGTAAGCTACCACATTACCTTCCTGTAATCCGGCTCTTCCTAAAAACAGATATTCTTCATAATGACCATAGATAGTTGTCATATTGGAAAGTATTTGTTCCTCCTGTTTGCCAGATCAAAATATAAAACATACTATTGCAGAAAGATTCTCTACCATTATCTCTTTTCGGGCTGAGTTTTTCGTTACATTACAATAGGACCATTGTCCTTTCCTCAAGTATGACCATCTCCAGAGCATTATTTCCAGTCTTTTTCCATCTTGGAATAATGATCCCAGTATCAGGTGGATGGAAGCTCCTGGACTGTGGTCTCGTGGTAATAAATCCAAAAATCAATATTCTTGTGCTCTGCTCGTCATGACAGTGGCATGTGACTACATGCATTTTGAACTATGATTCAGTAAAGGGATGAAAATTTTTACATCAGGTGCAGAAATGTTATAATTTTTTTAGAATATTAACGAGCTTTATACAACAATGTCATGTGACCCACCAGGAAAAGCAGCGCTCACATCACCTCGCCATTACAAGATGAATATAGATTGTTTTTATTTTCTATGGGTCTCTGAAGTTTATTAAAGCATTGGTTGACCAGTAGTGGACAACTCTTAATTTGCAGCAGACGTTCCACACTGTTGCGTACAACACAATGTACTGCTTTGGACTGCAGCCTGTTTCTCAATAGTTAAAATAAATCAGTAGCACTACAAAAAGTTGAAATTTAATTCTAGCCTTGTAGTTATGTGAATAGATATGTTGATATTAACAAAAAAACCTTGAGTTTTATCTATCACAATTCACACACTCAACCTTTTATATTAAAAAAGAAATGACTAGCACAAAGCATGGAAGTGTGATTTTGTGCTGTCAACAGAGGAAATTGGAGGGGAATGGAGTTCATCTTTCTTAAATCCATAGGATTATCTGACAAATGCTTCAGGCTGCACCATCTCAGATACATTCAATAAAGCATGACCATGTGTATTGTGGTGGCAGCAATTAGAAGAGGCAGACATAAATCTCATATCTGTGTCATTCCCATCAATATATACTATATATATATATATATATATATATATATATATATATAATTTTGTTTTTAATCTTGTCCTTTGGAGATGGTTTATTGTAGCGGTAAATGTCATTGAAACATTCAGCTGTTTAAATGCTTCATGCTGGCTGCCAGTATTGAATATTACTTCTCGGGGTGTTTTGGTAGCATTCTTCTGCTGTGTGCAACCTTTGTGTTTCACAATACAATCAAATCATGCTGTGATTTTGTTCTCCTACAGTGTATGAAATATGGATCTAGGTTTTCAGAAGGGAAAATGGCTTTGTTTTATATATTTTTTATATTATGAGATTACGTTTATGATGGTACTTTTACAGAAGGCTAGTCTCAAGTTCTGCATCATTTATGGACAACTGAGTCGCCCACAACTTAAAGAGGATGAACACTTTTGTAATTTTTTGCTTTATTGCTCCAATGCATCTAAAAAAAAGCAATAAATCACCTTTGAAAATATCATTTGTGTATATAGCCCTATGCACACCTAGAGGTCTCCATGGTGGTATACTACAAACCATACCCTGTGATCTTATTTTTACTCTTTGTGGTAATGCACTCTCTTGATTGCTCACAAAGGTAGACACAGGAATGTTTTTTTGTGCTGGTTTATTTAAAACACAGCATAAACCAGAGCAGGGTTCAATATAAAAATATGGCCTTTTCGCCAAAACAGGAAAAGAAATCAAGTGTATAGCACAGTCCACATGCCTGCAGCGATCCGCCCACTTAGGGATCAACAACAGAGTATAGAGTTCAGCCCAGTTTGACATAAGCACTTCTGTGAAGCTCTTGCCTCTAGACACACAGACAGAATGAATATCTTAGTGACCGGACATTTAACCTGCTGAACCACACCCTTGAGGTGGAGATATGGTGAGTAGTCCTCTCACCCATTTCTTACAACTACTCGTAAAATACCCAACCCTCTCATGGCTGAATAACCCTCAGCACATAACATCCTGGAGAGAAACTCCGGGTTTCACATCACGGAAGATAACATTTTTCGTGATACATATCTCCCCTCACATATATTGCCCTGTCACATATTCCCCCCTCTGCCCAAACACGGGGGTTTTGGCACTTTCAGACACCAAACAGGGAATTCTAGAAAGGGCATCAGCGTTACCGTGTAACTTCCCGGGTCTATGTTCTACATAGAAAACTAAAGTCCTGGAGGCCTAAGAACCACCCAGTCACTCAGACATTCTTATGGTATGTGCGCACGTTGCAGATTTGCCTTTGTAAAGTTCTGAGAGGATTCTTCCTCTCTTGGCAGAAAATGCAGTTGAAAATCCACGTGGTTTTGATGCGGATTTTCATGCGGTTTTCTCTGCGGATTTGCAAGCTAAATAAAGATATATTATTTAACAAAAAAAAAAGAAATGTGATGTCATTTCCTTGTCCAACCTCTTCTTTTACATTCTCCATTGAAGAGAATAATATGCATATATATATACATATGTAAATATACATATATAGTGTGTGTGTGTGTGTGTATATATATATATATATATATATATACACACACATATATATGAGAAACAAGAGCTCGAGCACAGAAAGCATGGTATTGAACAAATTCCTAGTCACTACTATCTAGGATGGGAATTTACCCTATGGGACACCTCCTAACTGAGAAACACACAGTTATCCAGTCTTCTCCTCCCTCTGAATAAGCTGTCGCGAAATGCGTGTAGGGGCGCGTACTACTTCATGGACTCCAGCATGGGTAATTAACCATCAGATTTCTACCACCCCCCTATGTACCCTATTATGTGGACAGATTTTTTGAGATGGCACTGGCACTGTATATATTAATACGATATCTTACCATGATATGTACAGTTGTGGCCAAAAGTATTGACACCCCTGCAATTCTGTCAGTTAACACTCAGTTTGTTCCTGAAAATGATTGCAAACACAAATTCTTTGGTATTATTATTATCTTCATTTAATTTGTCTTAAATGAAAAAACACAAAAGAGAATGAAGCAAAAAGCAAAACATTGATCATTTCACACAAAACTCCAAAAATGGGCCAGACAAAAGTATTGGCACCCTCAGCCTAATACTTGGCTGCACATCCTTTAGCCAAAACAACTGCGACCAACCGCTTCCGGTAACCATCAATGAGTTTCTTACAATGCTCTAGTGGAATTTTAGACCATTCTTTGTCAAACTGCTCCAGGTCCCTGATATTTGAAGGGTGCCTTCTCCAAACTGCCATTTTTAGATCTCTCCACAGGTGTTCTATGGGATTCAGGTCTGGACTTATTGCTGGCAGCCTTAGAAGTCTCCAGTGCTTTCTCTCAAACCATTTTCTAGTGCTTTTTGAAGTGTGTTTTGGGTCATTGTCCTACTGGAATACCCATGACATCTGAGGGAGACCCAGCTTTCTCACACTGGGCCCTACATTATGCTGCAAAATTTGTTGGTAGTCTTTAGACTTCATAATGCCATGCACACGGTCAAGCAGTAAAGTGCCAGAGGCAGCAAAGCAACCCCAAAACATCAGGGAACCTCTGCCATGTTTGACTGTACCGTGTTCTTTTCTTTGAATGCCTTTTTTTTTCTCATGTAAACTCTATGTTGATGCCTTTGCCCAAAAAGCTCTACTTTTGTCTCATCTGACCAGAGAACATTCTTCCAAAACGATTTAGGGTTTTTCAGGTAAGTTTTGGCAAACTCCAGCCTGGCTTTTTTATGTCTCGGGGTAAGAAATGGGGTCTTCCTGGGTCTCCTACCATACAGTCCCTTTTCATTCAGGCGCCGACGGATAGTACGGGTTGACACTGTTGTACCCTCGGACTGCAGGGCAGCTTGAACTTGTTTGGATGTTAGTCGAGGTTCTTTATCCAACTTCCGCACAATCTTGCGTTGAAATCTCTTGTCAATTTTTCTTTTCCGTCCACATCTAGGGAGGTTAGCCACAGTGCCATGGGCTTTAAACTTCTTGATGACACTGAGCACGGTAGACACAGGAACATTCTGGTCTTCAGAGATGGACTTGTAGCCTTGAAATTGCTCATGCTTCCTCACAATTTGGTTTCTCAAGTCCTCAGACAGTTCTTTGGTCTTCTTTCTTTTCTCCATGCTCAATGTGGTACACACAAGGACACAGGACAGAGGTTGAGACAACTTTAATCCATGTCAACTGGCTGCAAGTGTGATTTAGTTATTGCCAACACCTGTTATGTGCCATAGGTAAGTTACAGGTGCTGTTAATTACACAAATTAGAGAAGCATCACATGATTTTTCGAACAGTGCCAAT
This sequence comes from Dendrobates tinctorius, assembly GCF_039654945.1. Classification (NCBI taxonomy): domain Eukaryota; kingdom Metazoa; phylum Chordata; class Amphibia; order Anura; family Dendrobatidae; genus Dendrobates; species Dendrobates tinctorius. The sequence continues at coordinate 1,070,001 of NW_027361773.1, forward strand.
ACTTTTGTCCACCCTCTTTTTTATGTTTAGTGTGGAATTATATTCAATTTGGCTTTAGGACAATTCTTTTTGTGTTTTTTCATTTAAGACAAATTAAATGAAGATAATAATACCAAAGAATTTATGTTTGCAATCATTTTCAGGAAGAAACTGAGTATTTTCTGACAGAATTGCAGGGGTGTCAATACTTTTGGCAATTCATGTGATGCTTCTCCAATTTGTGTAATTAACAGCACCTGTAACTTACCTGTGGCACATAACAGGTGTTGGCAATAACTAAATCACACTTGCAGCCAGTTGACATGGATTAAAGTTGACTCAACCTCTGTCCTGTGTCCCTGTGTGTACCACATTGAGCATGGAGAAATGAAAGAAGACCAAAGAACTGTCTGAGGACTTGAGAAACCAAATTGTGAGGAAGCATCTCCAAAGACCTGAATGTTCCTGTGTCTACCGTGCGCAGTGTCATCAAGAAGTTTAAAGCCCATGGCACTGTGGCTAACCTCCCTAGATGTGGGCGGAAAAGAAAAATTGACAAGAGATTTCAACGCAAGATTGTGCAGATGTTGGATAAAGAACCTCGACTAACATCCAAACAAGTTCAAGCTGCCCTGCAGTCCGAGGGTACAACAGTGTCAACCCATACTATCCGTCGGCGCCTGAATGAAAAGGGACTGTATGGTAGGAGACCCAAGAAGACCCCATTTCTTACCCCGAGACATAAAAAAGCCAGGCTGGAGTTTGCGAAAACTTACCTGAAAAACCCTAAAACGTTTTGGAAGAATGTTCTCTGGTCAGATGAGACAAAAGTAGAGGTTTTTGGGCAAAGGCATCAACATAGAGTTTACATGAGAAAAAAAGAGGCATTCAAAGAAAAGAACACGGTCCCTACAGTCAAACATGGCGGAGGTTACCTGATGTTTTGGGGTTGCTTTGCTGCCTCTGGCACTGGACTGCTTGACTGTGTGCATGGCATTATGAAGTCTGAAGACTACCAACAAATTTTGCAGCATAATGTAGGGCCCAGTGTGAGAAAGCTGGGTCTCCCTCAGAGGTCATGGGTCGTCCAGCAGGACAATGACCCAAAACACACTTCAAAAAGCACTAGAAAATGGTTTGAGAGAAAGCACTGGAGACTTCTAAGGTGGCCAGCAATGAGTCCAGACCTGAATCCCATAGAACACCTATGGAGAGATCTAAAAATGGCAGTTTGGGGAAGGCACCCTTCTAATATCAGGGACCTGGAGCAGTTTGCCAAAGAAGAATGGTTTAAAATTCCAGCAGACCATTGTACAAAACTCATTGTACAAAACTCAAGCGGTTGGTCGCAGTTATTTTGGCTAATGGTTGTGCAACCAAGTATTAGGCTGAGGATGCCAATACTTTTGTCTGGCCCATTTTTGGAGTTTTGTGTGAAATGATCAATGTTTTGCTTTTTGCTTCATTCTCTTTTGTGTTTTTTCATTTAAGACAAATTAAATGAAGATAATAATACCAAAGAATTTGTGTTTGCAATCATTTTCAGGAACAAAAGGTGTATTATCTGACAAAATTGCAGGGGTGTCAGTACTTTTGGCCACAACTGTATATACATATATATATACTGTATATACATATGAGACAGTGACCGTCATTGTTGTAAATGGCTGGTTTGTGTCGCAGAGGGGGAGGTCCTCTGCGCTATAAGCAAGAAATGTTGCTCTGGGACCTGTAGTTCTATGAGATTTTCTTTTTATTTATAGGGGGGCCTACAGGGTTAGCCGGAGAGCTGGGCGGGACTGACTAACCACATGCACCTCCCACCTATGGGAGTGGTTACAGCTACATAATGTGACTGAGGTTTTGGTCACATTGTCTAGGGTGTAAGGTCCTGCGGCGAGAGGTCAGGCCGGTGTGTTGGAAGGTCCTATGAGTGGACGGACATCCTGAAGAGCAGATAGTGAGGTCATGTACTTGGAAGGTCTCTGTGTTGGAAGGTCCTGTGAGTTGACCAGATTCCTGAATAGCACATGGAGATACCGTGGACCTGGATGGTCACTCTGTTGGAAGGTCCTGCAGGTGGACTAGATTCCTGAATAGCAAACTGTGAGACCATGTACTTGCAGACTCTGTAACGGCACTGCGTTGGGGAAGCTATGGACCTTCTGAGGGTCTGCACTGTCGGGAGTGCCTTTGTCCCAAGGCATCGGATGACACAATGATCCCTGTAAGGCAGCTTCCCTAGGAGCCAGGACTGACAAGGAGTCAGTGTGTGGAGCAGGAGCTCCTGTAAGGTAACTGCAGACAAGGGGGTTATAGTAAGGGCAGATAAGTATCTGCCATTGGAACAGACTGTTGGTGATTTTTGTGTTCCATGAATGTTAATGAACTGTTCGGCGTGCGGTTGAACACGGTAACTGGACAAAAGAAGAGGAGTCCGGCGTGTTTAGGGACCGTGATTCAAAGCCGTATACTATGAAGTGCTATGGACTATGTGAGATCTGTGATGTATAACATGGCATACAGAGGTTTATGAGTTGAATAATAAATCGCATAGACTGTTTTGTGAGAAAAACATGCCTGTGTGCCTTCATCCCGTTGTCAAGTGAGTGTCCCCCCAACACATGCAGAAAGCACTATTTTACAATATATATATATATATACCGTATATACTCGAGTATAAGCCTACCCAAGTATAAGCCGAGGCACCTAATTTTGCCACGGAAAACTGGGTAAGCTTATTGACTCGAGTATATGCTGGGTATGCATTGTCCCCTCATCCCTGTCCTGCTATGTGTGGCTTCTCCGTCCTGCCCTGCTCTGTATGGCTCTCCCAGTCCTGCCCTGCTCTGTGCGGTTCCCCCTGTTGTATGCATGGCTCCCCCGGTCCCCTCGTTGTATGCATGGCTCCCCCGTCCCATCTTGCATGCATGGCTTGGCTCCCCCATCCCATCGTTATATACATGGCTGGGCTCTCCCATCCCATTCTTGTATGCATGGCTGTGCTCCCCCATCCCATCCTTGTATGCATGGCTTGGTTTGGCTCCCCGCCTATGGGAGTAGAGACGCATGCATATTCATTACCTTAATGAGCTCGCAACCCAACATCAAGGGTCCCCAAATTTTGTGAGTCCCTAACACTAAATCTGAACAGTGCACATAAGAAAATAGGAAAAAATTCACAAAAATTCACAAAAACAAAATTTGAAAGGTAGACTCACCAAACCCTGACTAATGCACTAGCAGGATGCAGTAGACCTCCATTGATAAAGGCTCGGGCAGCACAGGTGCAAACCACTGATGAAAACAGCCAGTAACCCAAAAGGGTCTGGCTGCCTAGTGGAAAAAATGCACACAAATAAGGCTTGCATAGGACATCAGTCACACAGATAAGTGTGGTGCAAAGTGTCTGAACAGCCTATTAATGGTGCCCATAGTATTAGCAGGCGGGATGCTCAGCACTATATGCATTCATCACATAGAAAAAACCAAGCCAACATAAAGAGGCCTAGCTGCATCCTTCAAAAGCGATAAAAAGTGCAAAAAGATAAAAAGATATGGGGTATTAGTTACTATTCACCACACTTATCTGTGTGACTGATGTCCTATGCAAGCCTTATTTGTGTGCATTTTTTCAACTAGGCAGCCAGACCCTTTTGGGTTACTGGCTGTTTTCATCAGCAACAAAGCATTAAGTTAAAGGGGCCGAATAATATTGCACGCCCTAGTCAGTTTTTGACTTTCCACAAAAATTTAAAATAACCAATAAATTTCGTTCAACTTCACAATTGTGTTCCACTTGTTGATTCTCCACCAAAAATTTACATTTGGTATCTTTATGTTTGAAGAATGATATGTGGGAAAGGGTTGAAAAGTTACAGGGAGGCGAATACTTTCGCAAGGCACTGTATATATACACTCACTGGCCACTTTATTAGGTACACCATGCTAGTAACGGGTTGGACCCCCTTTTGCCTTCAGAACTGCCTCAATTCTTCGTGGCAGAGATTCAACAAGGTGCTGGAAGCATTCCTCAGAGATTTTGGACCATATTGACATGATGGCATCACACAGTTGGCGCAGATTTGTCGGCTGCACATCCCTGATGCGAATCTCCCGTTCCACCACATCCCAAAGATGCTCTATTGGATTGAGATCTGGTGACTGAGGAGGCCATTTGAGTACAGGGAACTCATTGTCATGTTCAAGAAACCAATCTGAGATGATTCGAGCTTTATGACATGGCGCATTATCCTGCTGAAAGTAGCCATCAGATGTTGGGTACATTGTGGTCATAAAGGGATGGACATGGTCAGCAACAATACTCAGGTAGGCTGTGGCGTTGCTACGATGCTCAATTGGTACCAAGGGGCCCAAAGAGTGCCAAGAAAAAATTCCCCACACCATGACACCACCACCACCAGCCTGAACCGTTGATACAAGGCAGGATGGATCCATGCTTTCATGTTGTTTACGCCAAATTCTGACCCTACCATCCGAATGTCGCAGCAGAAATCGAGACTCATCAGACCAGGCAATGTTTTTCCAATCTTCTACTGTCCAATTTCGATGAGCTTGTGCAAATTGTAGCCTCAGTTTCCTGTTCTTAGCTGAGAGGAGTGGTACCCAGTGTGGTCTTCTGCTGCTGTAGCCCATCTGCCTCAAAGTTCGACGCACTGTGCGTTCAGAGATGCTCTTCTGCCTACCTTGGTTGTAACGGGTGGCAATTTGAGTCACTGTTGCCTTTCTATCAGCTCGAACCAGTATGCCCATTCTCCTCTGACCTCTGGCATCAACAAGGCATTTCCGGCCACAGAACTGCCGCTCACTGGATTTTTTTTCTTTTTCGGACCATTCTCTGTAAACCCTAGAGATGGTTGTGCGTGAAAATCCCAGTAGATCAGCAGTTTCTGAAATACTCAGACCAGCCCTTCTGGCACCAACAATCATGCCACGTTCAAAGGCACTCAAATCACCTTTCTTCCCCATACTGATGCTCGGTTTGAACTGCAGGAGATTGTCTTGACCATGTCTACATGCCTAAATGCACTGAGTTGCCGCCATGTGATTGGCTGATTAGAAATTAAGTCTTAACACACAGTTGGACAGGTGTACCTAATAAAGTGGCCAGTGAGTGTAGATATACACACATATACATATATATACAGCTCTGGCAAAAATTAAGGGACCACTGCACAGTTTTATAAAAATCAGCTTCTCTACATGTCTGACAGCCATTCCATTCCAGTGTCAGTTGAATTCCAACCAGAGTACACCTCATTCTACTTAATGTGCTTCTGATTAGGTGATCACCTGAACCAAATCTTATTTATTGAAGGAAAGTATTAAAAAACCCTGCTGTGTTGTTCACAACCCTCTTGCAATAGGACAAGCTGGATGGCAAAGCAAGTGATAATAATATCCCAAAAGTAATAGGAATGATAAAAAAAACTTTTAACCATGCCAAAGGAGTTGAAAGGAAAAGTCTTGAATGAGAAAAAGAAGGGCACAGTTTTAGCTTTACTAGCAGAGGGATACAGTGAGCGTCATGTTGCCTCTATCCTTAAAATGTCTAAGACGGCAGTCCATTACAACAAGGTCAAGCAGTAGACATTGGGGACAACAAAGCTACAGACTAGCAGAGGGCGAAAACAACTCTCCACTGACTGGGATGACCGTCATCTTATTTGAACGTCACTCAGCAATCGCAGGATGACATCAAGTCTTGTATTATTTTTTTCATCTTTTATTGCACTTTTTATCATTTTTTGCAGTATGCAGCTAGGTCCCTTTAAGTTGGCTTGGTTTTCTGTGTGGTGCATACTGTATATAGTGCTGGACAGCCCGCCTGCTAATACTATGGGCGTGATCAATAGGCTGTTATCATTATAGTTATCACTTCGCATCACACTTACCTGTGTGACTAGCATCCTATGCAAGCCCTATCTGTATGCATTTCTTTTACTAGGCAGCCAACCCCTCCATTATGTAGGTGGGTGGGTGGTTGTTCTCATCAGTAGCAGCTGTGCTGCTCCAGCCATTATCAGTGGGGGCCTACTGCATCCTGCTAGTGCATTTGTCTTTTGACAAAGATTTGATGAGGCTATCATTGATTTTTTTGAGTTTCTCTGTTAGTTGTTTTGAAATTAGTCTTAGGACTCGCAAGTTTTGGGGACCCTTGGCATTGGGTTGCAAGCTTATCTGTTTTGATCAAAATTTTAACCAATACATAATTTAATGTATTTATCATATGCATTATTTTTTCATCTTTTTGATTGTGTTTTTTTCTCATGTCATGTAAAGCTAGAAAAAAACCTTTCATCAATGAGAGACAAAGGAGAGTCATGGTTTTTGGAAAACTTCAGCCTAAGAATTGGACCATAGAGGACTGGAGTAAGGTAATCTTCTCTGATGAGTCTAATTTTCAGCTTTGCCCAACACCTGGTCGTCTATTGGTAAGACGGAGACCTGGAGAGGCGTACAAGCCACAGTGTCTTGTACCCACTGTGACATTTGGTGGACGATTGGTGATGATCTGGGGATGCTTCAGCAAGGCTGGAATTTGGCAGGTTAAACTTTGCAATGGACGTGTGAATAAAGCCACATACAAGGTTATCCTGGAAAAACAGTTGATTCCTTCTGCTCAGGCAATGTTCCCCAACTCTTTGAGGACTGGTTTTACCAGCAGGACAATGCACCATGCCACACAGCTAGGTCAATCAATCTGTGGATAAAGGACCACCACATCAAATCCCTGTGAGGGCCAGCCAAATCTCTAGACCTGAACTCCATTGAAAACCTCTGGAATGTACTCAAGAGGAAGATGGATAGTCACAAGCCATCAAACAAAGAACTGCTTAAATTTTTGTACCAGGAATGGCATAAAGTCACCCAAAAACAGTGTGAAAGACTGGTGGAAAGCATGCCAAGACACATGAAAGCTGTGAATAAAAATCATGGTTATTCCACAAAATATTGATTTCTGAACTCTTCCTGAGTTAAAACATTAGTATTGTTGTTTCTAAATGATTAAGAACTTGTTTTCTTAGCATTACTTGAGGTCTGCAAGCACTGCATTTTTTTTGTTAATTTGACCATTTCTCATTTTCTGAAAATAAAAACAAAATTTAGTGCTTGGAAATTTGAAGACATGTCAGTAGTTTATAGAATAAAGAGCAATTTACATACATTTTACTAAAAAATATACCTATAAAGAGAAAAATCAGACAAACTGAAAATTTTGCTGTGGTCTCTTAATTTTTGCCAGAGCTATATATCTAATATATATATATATATATATATATATATATATATATACACACATGTATGTGTCAGCCAGATACCCTCATTAATAAATGGTACATAAAGAGATAAATAAAAGACACACACACACAAAATTTGCGTGAGACGCAATATCTGTTTATTTTTCAAAAAATTTTTTTTAAAAATTGCATGGGCTCCCGTTTCATTTTCATACCCAGCAGAGGGAAAGCCGATGGCTGAGGACTGATATTAATATTCTGCGAAGGAGCCAATAGCCATAAAGGTTCCCAGGCTATTAATATCAGGTCACAGATGTTTGCTAAGCCTTTACTGGCTAGTTTACAGGGGAACGTCAAAAAAAATTGACATGGGGTCCCCCTATAAAATCAAACAAGCAAAGGCTAGGCAGACAGCTGCGGTCTGATATTAATAGCTTGGGAAGGGGCCATGTATATTGGCACCCTCAGGCTAAAAACATCAGCTCTCAGCCTCCCCAGAAATGGCACATCTTATAGATGCACCAATTCTGGCACTTAGTCTCACTCTTCCCACTTGACCTGTAGCGGGTGGCAAGCGGGGTAACATTTGTGGGGTTGATGTCACCTTTATATTGTCCAGTGACATCAAACCCACAGATTAATAATGGAGAAGCATCAATAAGACACTTATCCATTACTAATCGTGTAGTGCTATGGTAAATAAAGACACAGACAGAATAAAGTCTTTTATTTGAAATAATGACACAGAATCATTTTTTGAATCTTAATTTACCATACTTACTGCATCGCCTAATCCCCGACTCTCTCGATCTCCTGCAACAACAATAAAATAATAAACTAACACAAATAATCCCTGTCTGACATAGTCCATTTAACGAGTGTCCCACGACGATCTCACGTGCAGAAACGTCACATTGGGAAATGTGACTGATCTACACGGCTCCGGTGATACACTGACAGGAGATAATTGCTGCTGCAATGCATCACTAAGAGTTCTCTGGAGTTTGTGCTCTCACTTTACAGCACTACCTCTGTGTGAGAATTTTCTCACACAGCAGTGCCGCAAGTGACAGCATGAACTCCGGTGACCTCTGACGGCGGCGCAGTGATACACTGCAGGAGGATATCTCCTGTCAGTGTGTCACCGGAGCCGTGTAGAGCAGACACATCTCTCAATGTGACTGTTCTACACATGAGATCATCATGGGACACTCGTTTTATTTTATTTTTGTTGCAGGAGATCAAGGGAGCTGTTTGGTGAGTATGAATGTGTTTTTTTCTTTTACAATTGAACACAGTCACTGGATGATGGGACTACTACTGTCCCATCATCAGCTCATGCTGTCACTGTAGCAGACAAAGCTGGATGGGAGTAGTAGTCCCATGAGACGATACCTTGGTACACATAGGCGCCCGCAGACATACACACACCCAGTCACCTGCAGGCAGACACGTACTTATTCTCCACTCACACACATATTCTCTGCCCACACACTCTTCTCCTCCTTCCTTTCCACAGCATTTTTGGCGTGCAAATACGCAGCTAATCTGTAGACATTTTTACACCTGCGGTTTTGCTGCAGATTTGACTGACTCAGTGTAAGTCAATGGGTGCAGAAACACTGCAGATCTGCAAAAGGAATTGACATGCTGCAGAAAATAAAACGCTCTGAATCCGCACTGAATTTTCCGCAGCATGTGCACACCAATTCTGGATTCCCATTGATTAACATTGGTTGGGCAATACATTGCGGATTTGGTGCAATTCCGCGTGGAAAAAACGCTGCAGATCTGCAAAAACATTCACAATGTGTGCACATAGCCTTACACTTCTTTTCCCTTAACCATCTAAGAGGTGCATGGTCTTATACTAGTTTAAACCTGGGCAGCACGGTGGACTCAGTGGAGCTTGGACCTTTTCCAGGTGAGTCTACCATCCGGGGTAAAGATGACGATATCATCCAGGTATGCAGCAGGGTGTAGCTTATGAGGTGCAAGGAGCGGTACGGCACGGTGGCTCAGTGGTTAGCGCTGCAGCCTTGCAGCGCTGGAGTCCTGGGTTCGAATCCCACCAAGGACAACATCTGCAAGGAGTTTGTATGCTCTACCTGTGTTTGTGTGGGTTTCCTTCGGGTACTCTGATTTCCTCCCACATTCCAAAGACATACTGATAGGGAATTTAGATTGTGAGCCCCATTGGGGACAGCGATGATAATGTTTGCAAACTGTAAAGCGCTACGGAATATGTTAGCGCTATATAAAAGTAAAGATTATTATTATTAAACCTACAACTTAGTAGGTAGTACTTCAGCGTATAGACGGCCCATTTATTTGGCTAAGCACTCTTTCTCGACAATGGCATAGTTTTTCACCCAGGAGGAGAGCTTCAGGCTCACATAAAGGATGGGATGTTCTACGCCATTTATCTCTCCGAATTCTGAAGCATATGTCTGGACCACAAATTCTTTATTGATGTCTGGTTCTACCAGGACCAGCTGTTTACATAGGGACAGTTTCAGCTATTGGAATGTTTCAGCTGTCCATTTGGTCATTGTCGATTTGGTGCCTTTAAGAAGATGTGACAGTGGTTATGGCAAAATTTGGTATAAAACGCCAGTCATATCTCAATAGAAAAATATTCAGGATTGAGAGTCCTCAGTAGTTGATACCTTTTAATGGCTAACTGAAAAGATGGTAATACATTGCAAGCTTTCGAGACTACTCAGGTCTATTCATCAGCCTGATGAAGAGACCTGAGTAGTCTCGAAAGCTTGCAATGTATTACCATCTTTTCAGTTAGCCATTAAAAGGTATCAACTACTGAGGACTCTCAATCCTGAATATTTTTCTATCCACTGGCTAACACGGTACAAAGATATACATCTTTCCTGTATCAGTCATATCTCACAAATCCAAGAAATGCTCTCAATTGCTTCTTGGAAAGCGGTTGTGGCCACTTCTGGATTGCCTCGACCTTGTTTACTTCTTGCTTGATTTCGCCTCTCCCAATGATATAGCTTAAGTACTTGGCCTCTTCTTTCAACATGGCATATTTTTGGTAGATTTATGGTAAATCCTGCCTTTCTCAGAACCTCCAGAATCGCCTTTAGCAGATGAGTTCCCAAGTCTGGGCTGAAGACTACAATGTCATCGAGTTAGGCTGCATCATACTTCTTATGCGGAGCTAGAATCCTATCAATGGCCCTCTGGAAGGTGGCTGTGGCACCCTGCAGTTTGAAAGGCATTCTGGTATATTGAAAACACCCATCAGGTGTCGACAAGACCGTCTTCTCCTTGGCACTCTGGGATATGGGGATCTGCCAGTAGCCCTTCGTCAGGTCACGGGTGGTAATGTACCTCACAAGTCCAATACTCTCAGTGATTTCACCGATGCAGGGCATCGGGTACGCGTCAAATTTGGACATTTCATTCAGCCTGCGGTAGTCGTTACAAAACGGCCACTCACTGTCGGTCTTCGGGACACCTGCTTTTGGACTCCTCTATCATGCCGAGGTCCAGCATTCTTCTCACCTCATCTGAGATTACACAGTGAGTTGTGGGAATCCTACATGGCTTAAGATTCCCAGGCAAGGAGCTTCCAGCGGTCACCGATCCCACCACGGCTTGAGCAAAATCATGTGGTATACTTGGTGAGAATTCCTTCATCCTGGCTGGTTGACCATGTAATTATCTTTACCCAGTTTTTCCACCACCTTGTATGGGCCTTGCCACTTAACCAGGAACTTGCTCTTGACCGTATTTGTGTCCCCAAGCTGAAACTGCCTCAGCCTTGCTGATCGTTTATATACCATTGCCTGTACCTCCTGAGCCTGGAGAAGATGCACTTTCATGATAGCCATCATTTTTGACATTCTCTTTTACATCTGGGTGATGTGCTCTACACTGCTGTGATGGGGTGTGACCTCAGCTTCCCATATTCCCTTGACGGATGTCGACTATATACTGTAGGAGTTCCAATGGAGAGAAGCCAGTGGAGGGTTGGGGAACTTCCCTGACAGAGAAGAGCAGAAATGGAAGCAGATAGTCCCTGTCTCGACTATCTTTCTCAATGAACTTCTTGAGCATAGCTTTTAAGGCCTTGTTGAAGTGCTCTTCTAGGATGTCCTTCTGTGGATGGTATGCAGCTGGGCAATCTGGAGGACCTTACATACAGTAGCTCTTTCATCACATTGCTTATGAAGAGTGTCTCTTGGTCCATCCAGATATCCTTTGGCAGGCCGGTTCTAAAAGGAACTATGGATAACCTCTGGGGGTATAAACTTGGTGGATGAGTTGCTTAGTGATGCAGCCCCTTGGTAACGGGTTGCATAGTCCATAACCACAAGGATGTATTGATGTCCCCGTGCGGACTTAACTTCGGAACCTATTAGGTCCATTACAATTCTCTCAAATGTGACCTCTATAACAGGTAACGTGACTAGTGTACTACAAATGTGGGAAAGGGAGTGGTTAACTGGCAGATGGGGAAGGACCTCCAATAATTTAAGATCTTCCAGTAGCATCCGGGCCAATAGAACCTCTGCATTATCCTCTCTCTGCTGATATGGACCTGGAACTAACAGCTGCTACACGATTTCCCCTCCTGTTATGAATGGGTCACCGAGGAGGAAAACTAGACAAGCTAAGTCACAGAAAACCAGAGAGGTTGGTAACCATGCAGATTGCAGACCCCTGATCCTAACCACACAACTAGCAGCAGCCGTGGAGCGTTCCTATGATGAATCTAGACGCCTCGTCACAGCCGGAGGACTAAATAAGCCTAAAGCAAGAAAAGGGGAAAACTAACTGCCCCAGAGCAGACCCCAAAGGAATAGACAGCCCCCACACATGTATTGACGGTGAAACAAGATGAAACACAAACACAGGCAGAAAAATAGGCTTAGCAAACGATGGGGCCCAAACTAACTAGAAAGGACAGAAAAGGAAAGACACTGTGTGCAATCTGCCCTGAAAACCTTACAAAAATAATGTCCAACACTTCTGATAACAAAATTAACCCTGAAGTCACTAGACTTCTCCCACTAAATCAGCACTCTGAAATATTCTGAGACAGAGCAAAAAAGAGGCCAATCTAATAAGGGACAAAAAGCAAATTGGCAAATACAGATAAATAATAGTGGAAATTCAGCACAGCCCCAGACGGGGATGGCTGACCACACAAAAAACTGAATAGACCAACAAAATCAAGTGTGAACATTAGCAGAAACACGTAGCTTGAGATGACTGGAACAGAGCTGAAAACCAAGACCTGAAAAGCCAGAAGGAATCACCAGCACCAGAATAGGGCGTCGGCTGTCTTAAATCCAGTCTGAGAATCCAGAGATCCAATCGTTATCCTCGTCATCAGGTGGCAGATCTCTACTAATTAAATCAACCTCACTACCTCCTGTTACCCCCAGAGGGAGCCCGGAAGGAGAACTCACAACTGGTAGACCAGAAAATGAGTTCACAACTGTACCCCCCTTGAGGAGGGGTCACTGAACCCTCATCCACGCCACCAGGCCGATTGGGATGGGCCCGGTGAAAAGCACGAACCAATCTATTGGCATGAATATCAGAGGCAGAGACCCAAGAATTATCCTCTTGGCCATATCCCTTCCATTTGACCAAATACTGGAGTCTCCGTCTAACCAAACGAGAATCCAATATTTTCTCTACCTCATATTCCACATTGCCTTTAACCAATACAGGGTCAGGAGGTGCTGCCATAGGAACTACTGGTTCAACAAACCTCTTCAACAGTGATTTGTGAAATACGTTATGGATCTTGAACATAATTGGAAGAGCCAATCGAAAAGAAGCAGGATTAAGAATCTCCAAAATCTTATAAGGTCCAATAAATCTTGGCTTAAATTTTGGAGATGCAACCTTCATAGGAATATTCTTAGATGACAACCAATCCATATCACCCACTTTAAACCGGGGACCAATGGTCCTATGCCGGTTGGAAAATCGCTGGGCCTTTTCCTGAGAGAGTGACAACTTATCCACCACTTGGTCCCATATCTGCTGCATTCTCTCAACCACAGTGTCCACACCTGGGCAGGACGAAGATTCCACTTGCCCTGAAGAGAATCGAGGATGAAACCCAAAATTACAGAAAAAGGGTGACATCAAAGTGACAGAACTAGCTCTATTGTTCAGCGCGAATTCAGCCAAGGGCAAAAATGAGACCCAATCGTCCTGATCAGCAGATATAAAACATCTTAAATAAGACTCCAAGGTCTGGTTTGTTCTCTCAGTCTGCCCATTGGTCTGGGGATGAAACACGGAGGAGAAGGATAACTGAATTCCCAGATTGGAACAAAAGTCTTTCCAGAATCTGGAAACAAACTGGACTCCTCTGTCCGACACAATGTTCTCAGGAATCCCATGTAACCGAACCACCTGTTGTGAAAACAAGGGCACCAACTCAGCGGAAGATGGCAACTTTGGGAGTGGTACAAGATGAACTATCTTCGAAAATCTATCACAAATCACCCAGATAACAGTCATTCTCTGAGAGACAGGAAAATCAGAAATAAAATCCATTGAGATATGGGTCCATGGCCTCTTGGGCACCGGCAGGGGCATCAGCAACCCACTAGAACGAGAACAGGGTTTAGACCGAGAACAAGTCTCACAAGACTGTACAAACTTCCTGACATCACGAGATAAGGCAGGCCACCAAAAAGACCGACTCACCAAATCTCTGGTACCAAAAATACCTGGATGACCAGCCAATGTGGAGCAATGAACTTCAGACATCACTCTCTTTCTCCACTGGTCAGGAACATACAATTTTCCCATAGGGCAACGCTCAGGTTTATCCTCCTGAAATTCCTCCAGGGCGCATCTCAAATCGGGCGAAATGGCAGAAAGAACTGCCCCCTCACCTAGGATGGTAGTAGGCTCGGTCACATTAAGAGAATCAGCAAAGAAACTCCTAGAAAGGGTGTCTGCCTTAGCATTCTTAGTGCCCAAAAGAAAAGAGACCACAAAATTAAAACGCGTGAAAAACAAGGCCCATCTAGCCTGTCTAGGATTCAAGCATTTGGCCGACTCCAGATAAATCAAATTCTTGTGATCGGTGAGGACCACAACTTGATGTCAAGCTCCCTCCAGCTATTTATCTCCACTCCTCAAATGCCCATTTCATGGCCAACAATTCCCGATTCCCCACGTCATAGTTGCGTTCAGATGGGGAGAAGTTTCGAGAAAAGATGGCACAGGGATTCATCTTAGAAGTCACAGGGTCTTTTTGGGACAAAACAGCTCCTGCACCAATCTCAGAAGCATCTACCTCCACCTGAAATGGAAGTGAGACATCAGGTTGCCGTAAAACTGGAGCTGAAGTAAATCTCCGCTTAAGCTCCTGAAATGCTGAGACAGCCTCAGGAGACCAATTCAGCACATCAGCGCCCTTCTTGGTCAGATCAGTCAGTGGTTTGACAATACCAGAAAAATTACCTATAAATTTACGATAGAAATTAGCAAAACCCAAAAACTTCTGGAGAGCCTTCAAAGAAGTAGGCTGAACCCAATCATAAATGGCCTGTACCTTGGCCGGGTCCATTTCAGTAGTTGACGGAGACAAGATAAATCCCAAAAATGAAATCCTCTGTACAGCAAAGAGGCATTTCGATCCCTTAACAAACAAGGAATTCTCCCTCAAAATCCGGAACACAGTCCGGACATGTTCCACATGAGAATCCCAATCACTAGAAAAGATCAAAATATCATCCAGATAGATGATCAAAAACTTATCCACAAAGTCTCGGAAAATATCATTCATAAAGGACTGGAAGACAGAAGGGGCATTAGTGAGCCCAAAAGGCATCACCAAGTACTCAAAATGTCCCTCCGGAGTATTAAACGCCGTCTTCCATTCATCCCCGTGCTTGATGCGAATAAGATTATACGCCCCCCTGAGGTCAAGCTTAGTAAACCAGCAGGCACTCTTAACTCTGGAGAATAAATCAGACATCAGAGGTAACGGGTACTGATATTTAACCGTCATCTTGTTAAGGGAACGATAATCAGTACACGGTCGTAATGAACCATCTTTCTTGGCCACAAAAAAAACCCAGCACCTAAAGGTGACGAGGATGGTCTAATATGACCCTTCTCTATTAACTCCTTAATATAGGATCGCATAGCATCATGTTCGGGTACTGATAAGTTGAAAAGCCAACCCTTGGGAAATTTACACCCAGGCATCAACTCAACTGCACAGTCATAACTCCTATGAGGAGGCAAAGATGCAGACTTACTCTCACTAAATACATCAGAAAAATCGGCCAGATAATCAGGAATATCATGAGACTGGGGAGAGGTGGAGAAAACATTAGCGTCCCTAAGAACACACTGACAACCCCAACTCACCACAGACCCAGATTTCCAATCCAAAACTGGATTATGAGTTTGCAACCAGGGAAAACCCAGAACAATAGTATCATGCAAATTATGCAGCACCAAAAATTTACAATTTTCTTGGTGGTCTGGGGCAACTCGCATTATCACCTGGGTCCAAAACTGAGGTTTATTCTCCGACAAAGGAGTAGCATCAATACCCCTCAAAGGAATAGGTGTCATGGAAAAACCACAACGTTTAACAAAGTGCAAATCCATCAGATTCAAAGCTGCTCCTGAATCCACAAAAGCCTTAGTGGAAAACATGGATAAGGAGCAGATCAGATTAATTGCCAAAAGGAACTTAGGTTGTACACTGCCCACAGCAAATGTGTATGCAAAACATTTCTCTCGTTTAGGGCAGACAGAAATAGTATGAGAGGCGTCTCCACAGAAAAAAACACGGATTATTACGCCTTCTAAACTCCTGACGTTGCGCCCTAGACAAAACCCCATCACATTGCATAGGTTCAGACGTTTGTTCAAAAGGTGGCAGCGCCTCCCGTGTAGTTTTACGTTCACGTAAACACCGATCAACTTGAATGGCTAATGACATAGAATCATCCAGACCAGGGGGAACAGGAAATCCCACCATAACATCTTTTACGGTCTCTGATAAACCCTTCCAAAAGAGAGCTGCCAAAGCACTATCATTCCATGTAGCAAGGACCGCCCACTTTTGGAATTTTTGACAGTATAACTGCAGAATCCTGACCCTGGTTTAATGCCAACAGGGTTCTCTCAGCTTGATCAACAGCATTAGGTTCATCATACAACAACCTCAAGGCTTGAAAAAATGCATCCACATTAATCAGAATAGGATTTTCAGGTGTCAGAGAAATAGCCCAATCCTGGGGATGACAATTTTAACCTGCTGCGCAGTGCTCCCCGATGAGTTAGGCTTCAAGGCAAGAAATAATTTGCAATTATTCTTAAAAATCAAAAATTTAGACCGATCCCCAGAAAACACATCAGGAGTAGGGATCCTTGGTTCAACAGCATGTGAATGAGTGAGATAGGTGGAAATTTCCCGCACTTCAGCAGCGAGCTGCTCCACACGATCAGACAATTGCTTAATCTCCATTAGAAAAAAAAATCCTCCTACAGCCCCAGAGAAAAAGAGGAAAAAATACATAAAAAAAAATTTCTGACCCTTTTTTTTTTCCATTTTTTTTTAAAACAATTTTTTCCTGCTTTTGAGTACCCTAGAATCTGCAGTATGGCTGGTGATTCTGTTATGAATGGGTCACCGAGGAGGAAAACTAAACAAGCTAAGTCACAGAAAACCAGAGAGGTTGGTAACCATGCAGATTGCAGACCCCTGATCCTAACCACACAACTAGCAGCAGCCGTGGAGCGTTCCTACAATGAATCTAGATGCCTCGTCACAGCTGGAGGACTAAATAAGCCTAAAGCAAGAAAAGGGGAAAACTAACTACCCCAGAGCAGACCCCAAAGGAATAGACAGCCCCCACACATGTATTGACAGTGAAACAAGATGAAAACACAAACACAGGCAGAAAAATAGGCTGAGCAAATGATGGGGCCCAAACTAACTAGAAAGGACAGGAAAGGAAAGACACTGTGTGCAATCTGCCCAAAAAACCCTACAAAAATAATGTCCAACACTACTGATAACAAAATTAACCCTGAAGTCACTAGACTTCTCCCACTATATCAGCACTCTGAAATATTCTGAGACAGAGCAAAAAAGAAGCCAATCTAATAAGGGACAAAAAGCAAATTGGCAAATACAGATAAATAAGAGTGGAAATTCAGCACAGCCCCAGACGGGGCTGGCTAACCACACAAAAATCTGAATAGACCAACAAAATCAAGTGTGAACATTAGCAGAAACACTTAGCTTGAGATGACTGGAACAGAGCTGAAAACCAAGACCTGAAAAGCCAGAAGGAATCACCAGCATCAGAATAGGGTGTCGGCTGTCTTAAATCCAGTCTGAGATTCCAGAGATCCAATCGTTATCCTCATCATCAGGTGGCAGATCTCTACTAATTAAATCAACCTCACTACCTCCTGTTACCACTAGAGGGAGCCCGGAAGGAGAACTCACAACTGGTAGACCAGAAAATGAGTTCACAACACCCTCCTTTCAGTTTAGCCACTCGTTACAACTCCCTATTGAGTGCAAAGTGTGGGAACCTGATGTTTGCGTCTGTCTCTTGAGCAACTCCATTACAGACTGTAACACTGTGAAACGCCCCCATTAAGGTAAGGTCCCTAATTTGAGCAGTCCCAAAGTTGTCTAAGGCCACTCAACTCAGGGAGATTGGTCTCCTTGGTCACCATCTCGTCCTCCCCAGCAAGGAAACACAGGAGGAACTTATCCAGCTTTGATTTCAATGGGGGTTTCTTCCTGAGGGTTCTGGCTTTAGTCCGAGACACTTGATTCAGCCCCCTTTTGCCATAAGTCCCAAAATAAGGAAAAATCATGCCCCAATATGGCTCGTTGTATCAAGTCCTTGAATACCCCAACTTCATGGGACTTGGTACCACAGTGTGTTCCTATGATTACTGTGGACACAGGGAAGTCCTTGCCATCTACATTTATACAGCAAACACCCACAAATTTATCAGGGATCAATTGGTGGGGAAGTGTAGCACTGATCAGGGTCACCAGACTTACCGAGTCCAAAAGTCCCAAGTACTTTTACTCCATTACCTGTCATGACACACGCATGTGGCACCTCGCTAGGTTGACAGTCCACACTACAGGCCAGATAGGTGTAATAGGAACAATGCCACCCTATATTGCGGTCATTGGTTTAGAAGACATGTGACACTGGGAAGCTACCTGTCCAGGATTTTGACAATGCCAACAGACCATGTCCTTAACAACAGACTTTGGGGGACCCTCAGCGGAATTTGAACATCCCTCGTTTGCAGCTCTAGACCCCCTCCATGGTGAGCCTGCCCCATTTTGGTATTATAGTATGAGGAAGTGATGATGTCCTGTTTCCCTAGAGATTTCTTGCCAACCTGGAACCTCTCCACTAGGCCAACCAGGTTGTCCGTGTTCTGAGGTTCACCCTGGGCAACCCAGGTCTGAACCGGCTTGGGAAGGGAGTGGATGAATCTGTCAATCCCCACCCTCTTGACCATCTGGGCAGGAGTGGAAGACTCTGGAAGCAACCACTTCTGGACTAGATGCAACAAGTCAAATATCTGCGAGGGGGTTTGTCATTGGCATATGCCCAGTGGTGGACTCGTTGGACTCTAAGCCACATAGTTACTCCCAGGTGTGCCAAGATTTTGGTGTTTAACCCCTTACCTACAATTGACGTAATATTCCGTCCATGTGACCATGGACCTAATTACCATGGACGGAATATTACGTCACCATGATCAGCGGCGCCCACGTGGTGAGCGCCGCTGCTCGCGGCCGGGTGTCAGCTAATTATCATAGCTGACACCCGGCACAATGTGTCAGGGGTGGTCACGGACCGCCCCCGACACGTTAACCCCTTGCACACCGTGATCAAACGCGATCGCGGTGTACCGGGGGTTAAAGGGAAGCATCGGCAGGGAGGGGGCTCCATGGGGGCCTTCGGGGGCCTGAGGAAGCTGGCTTCCTCAGTGCCTGCAAAGCGCAGGCATGAGGAAGTCTGCAGCAGTGCCTGTGACAGATCGCTGATCTGTCACAGTGATCTGTGATGTGACAGATCAGCGATCTGTCACAGGACAGTGATGTCCCACCTGGGACAAGGTAATAAAGTAAAAAAAAAAAAAAAAAAAAAAAAAAAAAGTGTTAAAAATAATTAAAAAAAAATCGCTAAATAAATTAGTAAAAAAAAAAAAAAAAATTCCCCAATAAATCCATTTTTTCAAAATAAAAAAAAAACAAAACAATAAAAGTACACATATTTGGTATCGCCGCGTCCGTAATGACCTGCCCTATAAAACTGTCCCATTAGTTAACCCCTTTAGCGAACCCCTTAAAAAATAAAAATAAAAAACGAAGCAAAAAATAATGATTTATTATCATACCACCGAACAAAAAGTGCAATAACGCGCGATCAAAAAGACACATATAAATATCCATGGTACCACTGAAAACGTCATCTTGTCCCGCAAAAAACGAGCCGCCATACAGCATCATCCGCAAAAAAATAAAAAAGTTATAGCTCGCAGAATAAAGCGATACAAAAATAATTATTTTTTATATAAAATTGTTTTCATTGCAAAAAACCGACAAAACATAAAAAACGACCTAAATGAGGTATCGCTGTAACCGTACTGACCCGAAGAATAAAACCGCTTTATCAATTTTACAGCAGGCGGAACGGTGTAAACGCACCCCCCCAAAAGAAATTCATGAAATGCTGGTTTTTGTTCATTCTGCGTCACAAAAATCGGAATAAAAAGCGATCAAAAAATGTCACGTGCCCGAAAATGGTACCAATAAAAATGTCAACTCGTCCTGCAAAAAATAAGACCTCACATGACTCGGTGGGTCAAAATACGGAAAAATTATAGCTCTCAATATGTGGTGATGCAAAAACTACTTTTACAATAAAAAGCGTCTTTTAGCGTGTGACAGCCGCCAAACATAAAAACCGCCATAAATAGTAAATCAAACCCCCCGTTATCACCCCCTTAGTTAGGGAAAAATAATAAAACTAAAAGAAAATGTATTTATTTCCATTTTCCCGCTAGGGTTAGGGTTAGGGTAGGGTTAGGGTTAGGGCTAGGGCTAGGGTTAGGGTTAGGGTTAGGGCTAGGGTTAGGGCTAGGGCTCAGATTAGGGTTAGGGGTGTGTTGAGGTTAGGGTTGGAGTTATAATTGGGGGGTTTCCACTGTTTGGGCACATCAGGTGCTCTCCAAAGGCAACATGGCGTCTGATCTCAGTTCCAGCCAATTCTGCGTTGAAAAAGTCAAATGGTGCTCCTTCCCTTCCAAGCTCTGCCATGCGCCCAAACAGTGTTTTACCCCCACATGTAGGGTATCAGCCTACTCAGGACAAATTACAAAACAACTTTTGGGGTCCAATTTCTCCTGTTACCCTTAGGAAAATAAAAAATTGGGGGCAAAAATATAATTTTGCGGAAAAAAAAATGTTTTTTTTATTTTCACGCCCAGGCGTTATAAACTTCTGTGAAGCACTTGGGGGTTCAAAGTGCTCTCCACACATCTAGATAAGCTCCGTGGGGGGTCTAGTTTCCAAAATGGGGTCACTTGTGGGGAGTTTCAATAGTTTAGGTACATCAGGGGCTCTCCAAATGCACATGACACCCGCAGACCAATCCATCAAAGTCTGCATTCCAAAACGTCACTACTTCCCTTCCGAGCCCCGACGTGTGCCCATACAGTAGTTTTCTCCCACATATGAGGTATCAGCGTACTCAGGACAAATTGGACAACAACTTTTGGGGTCCAATTTCTCCTGTTACCCTTGGGAAAATAAAAAAATTGGGGACTAAATGATGATGTTTGTTGAAAAATACGATATTTTTATTTTCACGCCCGGTCGTTATAAACTTCTGTGAAGCACTGGGGGGTTCAAAGTGCTCACCACACATCTAGATAAGTTCATTAGGGGGTCTAGTTTCCAAAATGGGGTCACTTGTGGGGAGTTTCCACTGTTTAGGTACATCAGGGGCTCTCCAAAAGCAACATGACACCCGCAGACCATGCCATCAAAGTCTGCATTCCAAAACGTCACTACTTCCCTTCCAAGCCCTGATGTGTGCCCATACAGTAGTTTTCTCCCACATATGAGGTATCAGCGTACTCAGGACAAATTGGACAACAACTTTTGGGGTCCAATTTCTCCTGTTACCCTTGGGAAAATAAAAAAATTGGGGACTAATTGATCATGTTTGTGGAAAAAATACGATTTTTTTATTTTCATGCCTGGGCATTATAAACTTCTGTGAAGCCCTTGGGGGTTCAAAGTGCTCACCACACATCTAGATAAGTTCCTCAGGGGGTCTAGTTTCCAAAATGGGATCATTTGTGGGGGGTTTTCACTGTTTAGGTACATTAGGGGCTCTCCAAAGGCAACATGACACTCACAGACCATTCCATCAAAGTCTGCATTCCAAAACGTCACTACTTCCCTTCCGAGCCCTGACGTGTGTCCATACAGTAGTTTTCTCCCACATATGGGGTGTCAGCGTACTCAGGACAAATTGGACAACAACTTTTGGGGTCCAATTTCTCCTGTTACCCTTGGGAAAATAAAAAAAATGGGGACTAAAAGATGATGTTTGTGGAAAAAATACGATTTTTTTATTTTCACGCCCGGACGTTATAAACTTCAGTGAAGCACTGGGGGGTTCAAAGTGCTCACCACACATCTAGATAAGTTCCTTGGGGGGTCTAGTTTCCAAAATGGTGTCATTTGTGGGGGGTTTCTACTGTTTTGGTACATCAGGGGCTTTCCTAACGCGACATGGTGTCCGATCTCAATTCCAGCCAAAAACGTCAAATGGCGCTGCTTCCCTTCCGAGCTCTGCCATGCGCCCAAATAGTGGTTTACACCCACATGTGGGGTATCAGCGTACTCAGGATAAATTGCACAATATCTTTTAGGGTCCTGTTACTTTTGGAAAAATAAGAATTGAGGGTGAAAAGATCATTTTTGTGGAAAAAATATGATTTTTTAATTGTACTGCTGTACGTTATAAACTTCAGTGAAGCACTGGGGGGTTCAAAGTGCTCACCACACATCTAGATAAGTTCCTTGGGGGGTCTAGTTTCCAAAATGGTGTCATTTGTGGGGGGTTTCTAGTGTTTTGGTACATCAGGGGTTTTCCAATCGCGACATGGTGTCCGATCTCAATTCTAGCCAAAAACGTCAAATGGCGCTGCTTCCCTTCCGAGCTCTGCTATGCGCCCAAATAGTAATTTACACCCACATGTGGGGTATCAGCGTACTCAGGACAAATTGCACAATAACTTTTAGGGTCCTGTTACCCTTGGAAAAATAAAAATTGGGGGTGAAAAGATCATTTTTGTGGAAAAAATATGATTTTTTAATTGTACCGCTGTACGTTATAAACTTCTGTGAAGCCCTTGTGGGTTCAAAGTTCTCACCACATATCTAGATAAGTTCCTTGGGGGGTCTAGTTTCCAAAATGGGGTCACTTGGGGGGTTTCCACTGTTTAGGTACATCAGGAGCTCTCCAAACGCGGCATGGCATCCGATCTGAATTCCAGCCAATTTTGCATTGAAAAAGTCAAACGGCGCTCCTTCCCTACTGAGGTCTGCCATGCGCCGAAACAGTGGTTCCCCCACACATATCAGGTATCAGCGTACTCAGGACAAATTGCACAATAACTTTTGCAGTCCAATTTCTCCTGTTACCCTTGGTAAAATAAAGAAAATTGAACCTGAAGTATTTTTTTTGTGAAAAAAAGTTAAATGTTCATTTTTTTTTTTAATATTCAAAAAATTCCTGTGACGCACCTAAAGGGTTAATAAACTTCTTGAATGTGGTTTTAAGCACCTTAAGGGGTGCATTTTTTAGAATGGTGTCACTTTTGGGTATTTTCTATCATATAGACCCCTCAAAGTGGCTTCAAATGTGAAGTGGTCCCTAAAAATAAAATGGTGTTGCAAAAATGAGAAATCGCTGGTCAATTTTTAACCCTTATAACTTCCTAACAAAAAAAAATTTTGGTTCCAAAATTGTGCTCATGTAAAGTAAACATGTGGGAAATGTTATGTATTAAGTTTTTTGTGTGCCGTATCGCTGTGATTTAAGGGCATAAAAATTCAAAGTTAGAAAATTGCGAAATTTTCAAAATTTTCGCCAAATTTCCGTTTTTTCCACAAATAAACGCAAGTTATTTGAATGCAATTTTACCACTAACATGAAGTACAATATGTCACGAGAAAACAATGTCAGAATCACCGGGATCCATGGAAGCGTTCCAGAGTTATGACCTCATAAAGGGACAGTGGTCAGAATTGTAAAAATTGGCCCGGTAGTTAACGTGCAAACCACCCTTGGTAGTGAAGGGGTTAACATGGTGCATTCGTTGGCAACCTGCAGTGCAAAGACATAATATGTCTTTTAGGTTCACCTGTCAAACATGGCAACAGCACCTCCACCCACTGCTCTGGCGAAAGTCTTTCCCAATCAACCGGGTTCCCCCCAGGGTAGTCATCTTCATGACCCATCTTACTGTCTTCTGGATGTGTTAGTCGTCACCTGGACTTGAGAAAGGGGTAGTTACTCTACTGTGGACATCCTCTGCCCAGAGTTCTCTCTGCCTTGGCTGCTATTGGATCTACTGCTTCAGGAGTTTTTGTCTCCTGCTGTATTTGCTGCTGCTCACTGTGCTGCTGCTGGCTTAGGATCAGGTGCTTGATCAGCTCCTCCATTTTGTCTGAACGCTATTCCATTCCTATAGCCGCTTTTACCTAGGACATGCAGTTTGTTCATAGCAGCTACACATGTTCCTGGAATGTTGCCTGCATTCAAAACACCAACTGTGGTAATGCTACTCACTCTGCTGCTCACAGAGGTAGACACAGGAACGTTTCTTCTGCTGATTAATTTAAGACACAACATAAATCAGTGCAGGGGTCAATATAAAAATAGTACCTTTCTGGACAGGATAAAAACCAAACGTAAATAAACATAGTAAATCCATATGCGTTCGGGGATCCGCTCTCTCGGGGTACAACAACAGAATACAGACTTCAGCCCACTTTCACAAAAGCACTTCTCTGGAGCTCTTGACTCCAGACACACAGCCAGAAAGAAACCTCAGTGGCTGGACATTTAACCTGCCGAACCACATCCATGATATGGAGATATGGTGAGTAGTCATCCCATCCATCCAGGCCCGGATTGGTAATATAACCAACCGGGCATTTTCCCGCTGGGCTGCTGTCATGTGGGCCGCGGGTGGCAGTGCCCGATCATCTGGCCGCTTGCCAGCTGATGCGGCCACTGGCCTGGCTGTTGCTCCTGCCGCCAGCCCTCTGTGGGCACGGCGGTTATAGTTTCCAACCCTCCCGCACTGCAGGGAGATAAACCGCCATGCCCCCCATGCACCCCATCCTCACCGTAGCATGAGACCTCCCCCCGCAGCCACTCACAGCATCGCTTGCCTGCTCTCTTCTCTGTTCACAGGACCTGTGATGAAGTCACAGGACCTGTGATGAAGTCACAGGAGGGGAGGAGTCAAGGGTCACATGATCAGGAGCCTTTTTCCAGACCCCTGATCATGTGACCCCTGACTCCGCCACTCCTGTGACCTCATCACAGGTCCTGTGCACTCAGCCTTGCCTCTTGGTGTCCGCAAGACTCTGCTGTGCTGTTGTCATGGTGCTGGATGAGGTAAGTATGTGTGGGGTCAGGAGGGGTTTACAGGGTAGATGTAGCAGAGCTGTGTGTGTATGAGGTGTACGGAGCGGAGCCGCGTGAGTACGAGGTGTACGGAGCGGAGCCGCGTGTGTACGAGGTGTACGGAGCGGAGCCGCGTATGTATGGGGTATACGGAGCGGAGCCGTGTGTGTACGGAGTGGAGCCATATGTGTACGGGATGTACGGAGCGGAACCAAGTGTGTGCAAAGCATTCAAAGCGGGCTTTTCTCACGGATACAGGAGTACATGGCGGAGCCCCGAGGAGCATTTTAAAACTCACATGACGTTCCACCTGAAGTGATGTGCTGGAAGCTGACCGGAAATTAGATAATTTCTTGAGGAGATTGTGACGGAACCAGGAATGCTTCAGATCCATCACCGTGTCCTCCTCCGACAGCGCAGACAGCAGGATCGCCTTGGAATCAGGGATGCCAGCCATGTGAGCGGATCATGATATGTCCTGCACCGGGAGGCTCAAGTGGGCACTACAATGGGAGCCGGGCTGCTATAGTGTCTTTATAGAATCTTTCTTTATTTCTTTCTCTCTTTTTTTTCTTTCTCTGTTCTTTCTTTCTCATTCTCTGTTTTGTCTTTCCCTCATTTTCTTTCTCTCTCTGTTCTTTCTCTCTAATCTTTCTTTTTTCTTTCTCTCTCTGTTCTTTCTTTCCCCTCTTTCTTTCTTTTTCTTTCCTCTCTTTCTTTCTCTCTGTTCTTTCTTTTCTTTACTTCTTTCTTTCTCTCTCTGTTCTTTCTCTGTCTCTCTCTGTTCTTTCTTTCTTTCCCCTCTTTCTTTCTCTCTCTGTTCTTTCTTCTTTCTCTCTCTGTTCTTTCTTTCTCTCTCGCTCTCCTTTCTTTCTCTCTCTTTTTTCTCTCTCTCTCTGTTTTCTCTCTTCCTTAGTGCCAGGCAGTGTGCCCATAATGCCAGCCACTGTGCCCTCAGTACCAGTCAGTGTGATCAGCAGTGCTAAATGGGTGCGATTAGGCGTGGACATGGGTGTGACTAGTTGCAAAATGGGTGTGACCGGGCGTGGCCTAAAATTTGCACGCAGCACGCCGCAGTCTTTGTCCCTCTTTCCCTTCTTCAAAAGTTGAGAGGTATGATAGGGGCAGCTATGACCAGGGGTCTGGCTGCCCAATGCATAGCAGTTCTGCCAGGAATTCTGTCACCGTGCATACAAAAGGGGACAGAGCTTTGGGAGGAGTACTGTACCTAAAAGCAATAAATAGGACTGAGCTGAAATACTGGGCACAGCTCTGACTACGTTATTTAGTCGTGTTAATCTCCTCTCACTTCTTGTAACCTACAAGTGTACAAAGATATTATATAGTCACCATGTGACTAGTGGGCCTGTGTAACTTCAAATGCCAGGGCTGAATTTTAGTCCCAGTCCGGCCCTGCATCCATCTCTTACAACTACTCACAAAAAAAATCCATCCCTGTCATAGCTGAATAACCCCTCAGCACATAACATGTTGGAGAGAAACTTCTGAGTTTTCACATCATGGAAGATAACAATCTTCATGATTCATATCTCCCCTCACATACATTGCTTGTGACCCTGTCACACCTTCTAACTCTCCACTGTTCTGACTGCAGTTTAAAGGGGTGAAATAGAAGCGAGTAAACGTGATTGCAGGATCTGACTACACATATGGTTTCACTTCAATATTTAACCATGTAGAATAAGACTGAACTTTTTGGCTCTACATAAGTTCAATTAATTTGACACATCTTTTAGCTGCTGTACATCACCATAAAAAATGTACCCTGGTCAGAGACTGGAGTCATTTATATTGTAATTTATGCCAGTTCTGTGCCATAAATTGATACATTTGTCAGCTGAGCTTAGTCATGCCCTTCTAGTGAATCTCTGAGCAGGGCTGACATGAAAATGCCAAATATCCCAACATTTTTGCGCAACCACTAAATGCACAAAATAATTTGAACATTTCAAACAATTTTTACTCTATAATTTTGGTGAAAACTGCCTGATGAATCGGGGGCAGTATCCTCACTATAAGCAGTGGTAGTGGAGGTTTGGGATCCCTGTACACTGCACAGCAATGGAAAGTCTGAATGATAGATTAGTGACTATTTTACATTGTTGTTGGGCTAGTGAGAGTTTGGGTTACAATTTTAGTTTTGGTTAACCTACATACAGTTTTAGTTTTTGTAACCCTATATTACGGTTTCCCTATCTTTTTTTTCTACTAGATGTTTTTATTATACAGGATCAAAACGCTTTAGGTCAGGTTTTGCCCCAGCAAATCATAGTTAAAATAATTTCATAAGCTATGTTCTAGTAAAACAAGATGGAGTAGCTTTAAGTGGAATTGAGTGTGCCATTTTCTCAAAGGAATTGCATTTTTTTAATATTCTTTGGTAAGAAAACATCTTAGCATTTTGTAAAATACTCTTTACTTCAATAATTCTTTGTGAAATTGCCAAGCTTACATTCAAATGTGCTTGCATCTTAATTTTCTTCCACAAATGGCTGCCATCCAAAAGTCACAGAAGAAAAAGAAGTAACAGCTCTTGTCAGTTTTTCGTATTTTCACCTACATTTGGTACAGTGTGCCCTTGAATGTTCATTATCTCCATGCTAAGGTACATATAGAACACCAGCCTGATGGCACTGAATCTGCCAGGTATTTGATTGTATCTGTTGTATTACCTAGTACAGGACCTAAGAAGCGGTGGATATCCTCAAAGGGGTTCCTGCATCATGCGTTATCTGTTGTTATCTTTTTACTTATTTACCATTAGGGGAGTAGTGGTGCTACATTCACATAGGTGAAGCAATCTGCTTTAAATGGATTGTTCCCTTTCAGAAAATCACGGTCCCTGGGCTCAGTTTTGTAAAAAAAAAAATTGCACTTTACTCACCATTCCAGGGTCCTCTGCTGAGTCTCAAGATGTCTAATATTGGTTGCAGCACTAGCGTCGACAAGGCATCAGGCAAATAGCGCTCTATTGACATGACATCAGAGCTCCAGCCAATATCCAACATTGCCCCTGAACTCTGCCATCTAGTTGGAATGCCAGGCTCAGAGACACTGATCTAAGTGATTAGCTGCTGTTCTGTCAACAGAAGCAAGGCAGAGACACAGCGGGCGTTGGGGGTAACGTCTTTCACCACTATCCGGTTGTATAAGGGAATGTTGTTCATCTGTGTATTTTTTATGGCATTTTATTTTGAGGATCCAGATCTTCTACCATGTGTTTTATAGTTTATTGACACTACATCGGAATTATCTTTTACTAGGGCACTATTCCCCTGGTTTTTCATGAATATATTGTGTACTAATACCCTGCTGGTATTTTGAGTTGTAAGGATGGTACTATATGTATATATGTATTCACCACTTCTGACTATGTGCTATAATATTTTTTTTACCCCATCAGCTGGCTATTGTCATGACTCAGGACAGGGTGGTTCTGGCTCCATCCTGGTCAGGTCAGGGTTAAGTCTGTCTGCCTCTCTTTGGTTCTGGGGTGGCTATTTAATGTTGGTAGTTCCTGTGTCCAGTGTCGGTGATACTTTCACCTACTCGGTTTGACCCAGGTTACTCTCTGTATCGTTGTTCCTCTGCGTGTGTTAGTTTGCTGTGTATAACCCGGTTTGCCCCCTGACTATTGTCTCTGTCTTTCTGCTCAGTACTGATTTGTCCTTCCTGGTAATATGACCCCTTGGCTTGCCTCTGGTTACTCGTCTGTCTTGTCCCTGGTTACATCGTTTCCGTCTGACTTCTGACCCAAGGCTTTGCTCACTGACTATGTTATTGGTTTTGTCATTTGTATTCTGTGCACTCAGACAGCTCCCTGTCCTTGCACTGAGTAGCTCCGCCCCCTGTGGTCACCTGACCAGCTAGCTCCACCCCTGTGGTCACGTGACTGGCTAAGCTCAGGTGCTGTGCACACTGCACTTCTCAGTCTCCGCACACCTTGTCAATTGGCGCATGTCCCCTGTTAGCGCCCCCAGGCTTAATCCCGGTGACACTGTCCCCGTGTCACTACATTATCACCGACAGCACATTTTTTCGGGGGCTTTGGGATTCATTGTATGCCATGGACCCACTCCATGCTCTGTCAGATTGGGTGGATAACCTGACCAAAATGATGCAGAACCTGTCTGTTGAGCAAAGAGCGTTGGTAACTTCCCACCAGCAGGTGCAAAGGGAGTTAGCTGATACTGTTAACTCTATTCGGGGTGCCCCTTTCCCATTGGGCAATGTGGGTGGTGCAGTGTCAGATGTCTCTTTGTCTTCTCTTGAACCCTCTGTCAAACTTCTGGATACTTTTACTGGGGATAAAAAAAAATTCCGAGTATTTAGAGAAAGTTGCAAATTATTGTTTTCCCTGCTCCCTCGGTCCTCGGGTGATGAGAGTCAAAGGGTGGGAATAGTGATATCTCTGTACTGATTCATCCCTCCTGGTAATCTGACCCCTTGGCTTGCTTCTGGTTACTTGTCTGTCTTGTCCCTGGTTACCTTGTTCCCTTCTGGCTGCTGACCCTCGGCTTTGCTCTCTATGTTATTGATTTTGTCCTTTGTATTCTGGGCTCTCGACCAGCTCCCTGTCCTCGAGCGGGGTAGCTCCACCCCTTTGGTCACGTGACCGGCTAGCTCCGCCCCTGTGGTCACCTGACTGGCTAAGCTCAGGTCCTGTGCGCACTGCGCCCCTGGGTCTCCGCACACCCTGTCTATTGGCGCATGTCCCCTGTTAGCGCCCCCAGGCTTAACCCCAGGGACATTGTCCCCGTTTCACTACAGCTAGTATGAGTTTTTTCTACTATAATTCTGGATCTCTTTGGTGTGTACATTGTCACTTCTATTTAGGAATTTGTGTCTCAATATATTCAATAATACCATTTTTACCATTTGTACATTAGTGTCCATGCATGGCTGTGTATAAATTTTGACTATTATTTTTTGCGTAGTCTTTACCTTACACTTCCTGCAGTGATGGTGTGCTCTTTGACACTTTATCCTTGTTATTCCTTTTAAAAATTTTTGTATTGGATTATTTTCTCAATAAAATGCGTTTTTATGCTTGGCTTACAAGTTTGTTTTTTTTTGTTTGGAAGTGTTTATTTCATAGGACTGTTTTTTCTTTGGTACTTGTGCCTAAACAGTGAAAAACCCCACAAGTGACCCCATTGCGGAAACTAGACCCCTCAAGGAACTTATCTAGAGTACCTTGAACCCCCAGATGTTTCACACAAGTTTATAAGGTAGAGCTGTGAAAAGAAAAAAAAATCACATTTTTCCCCTCAAATTTTCTTTCACAAGGATAACAGGAGAATGTAGACCCCAAAATCTGTTATGCAATTTCTCCTGAGTACGCAGATACCCCATATGTGGGGGAAAACTACTGTATGGGCGCATGGCAGGGCTCAGAAAGGAAGGAGTGACGTTGATCTAATGGTCTGTGCATGTCAAGTTACGTTTGGAGAGCTCCTGATGTCCTAAACAGTGGAACCCCTCACAGGTGACCCTATTTTGGAAATTAGACCTCTCAAGGAATTTATCTGAATGTGTGGTGAGCACTTTGGACCCACAGGTGCTTCACCAAATTTCACAATGTTGATCTGTGGAAATGAGAAAAAAATATTTTTTTCCACAGTAAAAATGCCTGATACATTTTCTCTCATTATTCTGGCATTTATCAAATATTAATAATTATGGTAATCCTAATTAACCTAAAACTGGAAAAGTTTATTTTGATTTCATGTCAGATATTGAGAAAAACATACATATGTATCTTTTTATATATTGCATGTAAGCTTCTGGTTTCAACTGTATTTCAGAGATTTGCAACAAAACCGTGTAAACGTTCAACGCAGAGTGCACAATAAATGTGAACCGAGCCTTAAGCACCCGTCACACTAAGCGAGATCGCTAGCGAGATCGCTGCTGAGTCACAAGTTTTGTGATGCAACAGCGACCTCAACAGCGATCTCGCTGTGTCTGACACCTATCAGCGACTGGCCCCCCCGCCGGGTATCGCTGATCATGTAGGAGTGTCCTAGGCCATTTTTTGATCGTTGGTCTCACGCTTGCCAGCATGCATCGCTGCATGTGGCAGCGGGAGACCATCGATCAGTCAGCTCCCAGCGCTGTAAGCAGACGCTTGGAGCTGGTATCCAAGGTAAACAGCGGGTAACTAAGCGCGCATCGCTTAGTTACCCGCTGTGTACCCTGGATAGCAGCGTGCTCGCGCTGGGAGCTGATATCCAATGTAAACAGCGGGTAACTAAGCGCCGCATGCTTAGTTACCCCCCATTTACCTTGGATACCAGCTCCCAGCGCGAGCATGCTGGTATCCAGGGTACACAGCGGGTAACTAAGCGACGCGCGTGCTTAGTTACCCGCCTGTCGCTGTCCTGATGTCTGGTGAGTCTGCCTGTTTGACAGCTCACCAGCGATCATGTAGGGACACACCAGCGATCCTGACCAGGTCATATCATTGTCGGAATCGCTGGTGCATCGTTATGTGTAACGGGACCCTTACTGTGATCGTTGGGAGATACAATGAAAAAATCAGTAGTAGGTTAAGAATT
This sequence comes from Dendrobates tinctorius, assembly GCF_039654945.1. Classification (NCBI taxonomy): domain Eukaryota; kingdom Metazoa; phylum Chordata; class Amphibia; order Anura; family Dendrobatidae; genus Dendrobates; species Dendrobates tinctorius. Next base: position 1,101,561 of record NW_027361773.1, read on the forward strand.
GGTTCCATTTATTTTTAAGCCGCTCCTCTTGTGGTATAAGTGATTAGACGACTTTATTCTTTGGGTCAGTGCAATTACACCGATACTAGATTTATATTTTTTAACGTTTGGCTGCTGTCACACACTAAAATATGCTTTTTATTGCAAAAACAAGATTTTGCATTGCCATATTTTGATAGCTATAATTTTTCCTTATTTCGGCCGACAGTCATGTGAGGGCTTGTTTTTTGTGGGTTAAGTTAACATTTTTATTTGTACCATTTTAGGGCACATGACATTTTTTGATTGTTTTCTCTTCTGATTTTTGTGAGGCAGAATGAACAAATACTAGCAATTCAGGAATTGCTTGTTTTTTTATGCTGTTCACATGTGGTAAAATTTATAACACAGCTTTGTTCTTTGGGTCAGTATGACTACAGAGATATCATATTGATCTTATTGTTTTATGTTTTGGTGCCCTTGCTCAATATAAACTTTTGTAGAAAAAGCATCACTTCATTTTGAGAGCTATATCTTTTTTATTTCTCCGCCGATGGAGCTGTATGGCAGCTTGTGTTTTGCAGAACAAGATGACATTTTAAGCAATATAATTTTTATTTACGTTTGTCTTCTTAATCGCGTTTTATTCCACTTTCTGTTCAGCAGTATGATGCTAAAGAATAATTTTGTCTCAATTATATATATTGTGGCGTGGCTAAGGGTCGTATAGTCGATGGGAGGTATGTGTCTCAGAGATGGCTTGTCTCTGTAATGTAAGCCCAGAGTGTTTCTTTAGTACACATAAGCCCTAATGGATATCATTATATTTCTAATGGTTTGCAAGGACCTGTGGTGAGGTCACAATCACATGACTAGTCGACTGCTGGGTTCGTGGGTGTGGCTATACCTTTATAATGTACACTACTCCTGAAACAGAGAGCTGTATGTGAGGAGGGACAAGCCTCCTTTGTGTGCTTGGGCTCCAGGACTGAGCTTGAAGTAATGGACATTTGTGCTTTCTTTTGCCTGAGCTAAAAGCTATTTCTTTTGTGCTGCTTTATGGGTTATGCTGCAATAAACCCTATGAACTTTTAAAGGAACGTGCCTCCTGATTGACTCCCGTTGCACCTGAGTGAGCACAATCCCTACAATTGGTGGAGAATACGGGCAGCGTTCCCAGCAGAGTCATGAGACTGTTACTGCATGTCCTGGGTCAAGTTTGCAGCAAGCCAGCAAGCATTGCCTGGAAAAATGGAGGACCTGCTGAAACACCTGGTCCAGGCACAGTCACAGCAACAGGAGACCAACAGGCTGTTGTTACAGCAGAGCCAGCAGGAGCAACAGCAGCAGAGCCAGCAGGAGAAATGTAGCTTCTGGCAACCACCATCCAGGGCAGGACGAGCGCCCCAACCCCAGGTCTGGCTGATGACACCCGTGTCAGGAAGACGGTAAGACACGCATTGCAGAAAATGACCCCTGAGGATGATATTGAGGCCTTCCTGACAGTGTTTGAGAGGGTGGCTGAGAGATAAAAACTTCAGCGAGAGCAGTGGGCAGAGCTACTGGCCCCATACCTGACGGGGGAGCCCCAGAAGGCATGCTATGACTTGACTTTGCAAGACGCCAAGGAGTATCCCAAACTAAAAGCCGAGATTCTCACGTTTTGGGGTTGACAATGACTTTCAGGGCACAGCGAGTTCACCGCTGGGCCTATCACCGGGACAAACCGCCTCACTCCCAAGTGTTCGACCTGTTGCACCTGGTCCAGAGATGGCTGCAGCCAGAGTCTTCTACTCCTGCACAGATGGTAGAGTGAGTGGTGATGGATCGGTTTGTACATTCCCTGCCAAGACCGCTACAGACTTGGGTTGCCCTGGGTGATCCCCAGAATGCCGATGAACTGGTTGGACTGGTCGAGAGATACCAGGGGATGGAAGGCTCCTTGGGGAAGCAGCCCATTCTGTATTGGGGGTACCAGCAGGGGCGGAGTCCCAAAAAGGGGTGGGGCATCCAAGGTCAAAAGGGGCAGGGGGAGGCGGTGCCCAAGGTCCCCATGGGTGATATTATTTGCTGGAGGTGCCACGGGCCTGGACATATAGCTGCCAGTTGTCCCCAGACCACTGAGAAGATAGACTGCAATATGGGACGCCGTAGTTCATACTATGCATATCCAGCCTGCAGTGTGAACTCTCCACTTAACGAGGGGCCACAATCGTGTCCTGTGAAGGTGAACGGTCGAGCAGTAATGGCGCTGCTAGACTCCGGGAGCTTGGTGACCCTTGTACGGGCCACTTTTCCTCTCAACCTACTCCCGGGTAAAAAAGGTCAGTGTTCGGTGCATACATGGCGATGCAAAAGACTACCCTATGGCCAGGGTGAACATTGAAACGACGCATGGCACAGAGTCCCATGAAGTTGGTGTCGTTCGGGACTTGTTGCATCCTATAATTATAGGCTGGGATTTCTGTCTGTTTTGGGAGCTGTGGGGTAAGGGTTCTGAGATCGCTAGCAATAGCAGGGAACCAATGAACCCTAATAAGGTATCGCCACCACCAGAGGCAGATGGGTTCCCTTTTTGTGTCCTTGTGGGGGATGAGGAGGAAGTGTCCCCTGTATCTGACATTCTGGAGTTGTAAGTGGCCGGTGAGAATTTTGGGACTGCCCAACATAGGGACCCAACGCTGAGGGAAGCCTTCAACAATGTCACCATCATTAATGGGGTTGCACAAGAGCCAGGAGCAGACACAAGGTTTCCCTATTTTATGATGAGTGGGGAGTTGTTATACCGGGTCACGAAAATAAGGGAGGAGTTGGTAGAGCAGTTAATAGTACCAGTACCCCTATAGACGGAAAGTGTTGGACATGGCCCATTCACACATCTTTGGGGGACACCTGGGGGTGGAAAAAAATGCTGGAACGGGTTGTGCAGAGGTTCTATTGGCCTGGGTGTCACTGGGAAATAGTAAACGATTGCAGGTCCTGCCCTGCATGTCAGTTAACTGCCCCCACATCTCATTTCCGGAACCCCCTTGTGCCATTGCTCATTATTGAGGTGCCATTTGAGAAAATTGCAATGGACTTGATCGGTCCCTTAGTTAAATCAGCCCGGGGCCATCAGTATATATTAGTCATCCTGGACTATGCCACACGCTATCCTGAGGCAATTCCCTTGATAAATTCCTCCGCGAAGAGTACAGCCCACGAGTTGGTCCATGTGTTTTCCCGGATGGGTTTGCCGAAGGAGATCCTGACCAACCAGGGGACACCTTTTATGAGCAAGGTGAAGAGGGAGTTGTGCAAGGTTCTGCAAATCTCCCAGTTGAGGACTTCAGTGTACCATCCACAGTCAGATGGATGGTACACTCCTTAGAAAAGCTATAGAGAAAGACGGTAGAGACTGGGAATGTCTCTTACCGTATCTGCTGTTTTCTATCCGTGAAGTTCCCCAGGCCTCCACGGGGTTCTCACTCTTCAAGCTTCTGTACGGCCGACATCCATGAGGTCTCCTAGATATAGCCATGGAATCCTGGGAACCCGAAGTCACGCCCCACAGAAGCATCATTGAGCATGTGGCACTGATGCAGCAGAGGGTTGCGAAGGTGATGCCCATTGTTAAAGAACATATCTGTCAGGCACAAGAGGCTCTGGCCAGAGTATACAACCGGTCAGCAAGAGTGAGGCAGTTCAATCCGGGAGACCGTGTTCTCGTGCTAATTCTGACGGTGGAGAGTAAGTTCTTGGCCAAGTGGCAAGGGCCGTATGAGCTGGTGGAGAAGCTTGGTGAGGTAAATTATAAAATTCACCAACCCGGAAGACGGAAACCATACCAGGTTTACCATGTCAACCTCATCAAACCGTGGCAAGATAGAGGGTCAGTGGTAACTCCGTGCTTGCTGGGCAACCTAGAAGGTGAGGTTGGAGTGGTTTCCATAGTGGAGACGCTATCGAAGGCCCAGAAACAGCAGTGCCGGTAGTTACTCCAGAAAAACAGGGACCTGTTTTCAGAGTTGCCGGGGTGCACAAAGGTAGTGGAGCACAAAATTATGACCGAGCCACATGTGCGGGTGAACATGAAGCCTTATCGAATTCCCGAGGCCCGTCGAGAAGTAATCTCCAAGGAGGTGCAGCGTATGTTGAAGCTCGGGGTCATTGAGGAGTCCAAGAGCGGCTGATCGAGCCCGATTGTCTTGGTCCCAAAACCTTATGGTGAATGGAGGTTCTGCAATGACTACTGGAAGCTGAATGAGGTTTCCAAGTTCAATGCATATCTCATGCCACGCGTTGATGAGCTTATCGAGAGACTTGAATCTGCCAGGTACATAACCACCTTGGATTTGACAAAGGGATATTGTCAGATCCCCATGGCACGGGAGGCCAAGGAGAAGACTGCATTTTCTACACCAGACGGGTGCTTCCAGTATGTCCGGATGCCGTTTGGCCTGCAGGGAGCTCTGGCGACCTTCCAGAGGGCTATGGATAGAATAATAATAATCTTTATTTTTATATAGCGCTAACATATTCCGCAGCACTTTACAGTTTGCACACATTATCATCACTGTCCCCGATGGGGCTCACAATCTAAATTCCCCATCAGTATGTCTTTAGAATGTGGGAGGACACCCACGCAAACACGGGGAGAACATACAAACTCCTTGCAGATGGGATTCGAACCCAGGACCCCAGCGCTGCAAGGCTGCTGCGCAAACCACTGAGCCACCGTGCCGTCCCGCATAGAATCCTTGCACCTCATAAGCTATACCCTGCCGCATACCTGGATGATATCGTCATCTTTACCCCGGACTGGTTGACTCACCTGGAAAAGGTCCAAGCAGTGTTTGATGCTCTAAGGGAGGCGGGTTTTACGATAAACCCAAAGAAGTGTGCCTTGGGTAAAGAAGAAGCCAAGTACCTGGGATATGTAGTGGGGCTTCGCTAGATCAAACCCCAAATCAATAAAGTGGAGGCAATTCAAACATGGCCAAGACCTCTGTCCAAAAAGCAGGTTCGAGCCTTCCTGGAGATCATGGGATATTACAGGAGGTTCATCCCAAACTTCGGCATGATGGCCGCGCCTCTAACCGATCTGCTTAAGGGGACAAAATCCGTAATGGTCAGATGGTGCGAAGAGGCAGAGGCCTTCCAAGAAATGAAAGGGGCTGTATGTAAGCTGTATGTAAGCTGGTGGTCCCAGACTTTAAAAAAGAGTTCATCCTTCGGACAGACGCCTCAGATGTTGGGGTAGGTGCAGTCCTCTCCCTGGAGATACATGGAGAGGAGCATCCTGTCCTCTACCTGAGTAGGAAGCTATCTTCATGCAAAAAGAATTACTCAGTCGTTGAGAAGGAGTGTTTGGCCATAAAGTGGGCAGTGGATACGTTACGGTACTATCTGGTGGGACGTAAGTTTAGATTAATATCCGACGATGCCCCACTCAGATGGATGATGGAAACAAAGGGTAAGAATGCAAGGGTCACCCGCTGGTTCTTAGCCCTGCAAGACTTCAGCTTCCATGTAGAACATCGGGCCGGGAAGCTACATGATAATGCCAATGCCCTCTCAAGAATCCTTTGTCTAGTAGGGGAAAGTGCCAAGCCTCACAGCTTTAGGCAGAGGGGGAGGTATGTGGCGTGGCTAAGGGTCATATAGTCGATGGGAGGTATGTGTCTCAGAGATGGCTTGTCTCTGTAATGTAAGCCCAGAGTGTTTCTTTAGTACACATTAGCTCTAATGGATATCATTATTTTTCTAATGTTTTGCAAGGACCTGTGGTGAGGTCACAATCACATGACTAGTCAGCTGCTGGGTTCATGGGTGTGGCTATACCTTTATAATGTAGACTACTCCTGAAACAGAGAGCTGTATGTGAGGAGGGACAAGCCTCCTTTGTGTGCTGGGGCTCCAGGACTGAGCTTGAAGTAATGGACATTTGTGCTTTCTTTTGCCTGAGCTAAAAGCTATTTCTTTTGTTTTGTGCTGCTTTATGGGTTATGCCGCAATAAACCCTATGAACTTTAAAAGGAACGTGCCTCCTGATTGACTCCCGTTGCACCTGAGCGAGTAGAATCCCTACAATATACACTCACTGGCCACTTTATTAGGTACACCATGCTAGTAAGGGGTTGGACCCCCTTTTGCCTTCAGAACTGCCTCAATTCTTCGTGGCAGAGATTCAACAAGGTGCTGGAAGCATTCCTCAGAGATTTTGGACCATATTGACATGATGGCATCACACAGTTGGCGCAGATTTGTCGGCTGCACATCCCTGATGCGAATCTCCCGTTCCACCTCATCCCAAAGATGCTCTATTGGATTGAGATCTGGTGACTGAGGAGGCCATTTGAGTACAGTGAACTCATTGTCATGTTCAAGAAACCAATCTGAGATGATTCGAGCTTTATGACATGGCGCATTATCCTGCTGAAAGTAGCCATCAGATGTTGGGTACATTGTGGTCATAAAGGGATGGACATGGTCAGCAACAATACTCAGGTAGGCTGTGGCGTTGCAACGATGCTCAATTGGTACCAAGGGGCCCAAAGAGTGCCAAGAAAAAATTCCCCACACCATGACACCACCACCACCAGCCTGAACCGTTGATACAAGGCAGGATGGATCCATGCTTTCATGTTGTTTACGCCAAATTCTGACCCTACCATCCGAATGTCGCAGCAGAAATCGAGACTCATCAGACCAGGCAACGTTTTTCCAATCTTCTACTGTCCAATTTCGATGAGCTTGTGCAAATTGTAGCCTCAGTTTCCTGTTCTTAGCTGAGAGGAGTGGTACCCAGTGTGGTCTTCTGCTGCTGTAGCCCATCTGCCTCAAAGTTCGACGCACTGTGCGTTCAGAGATGCTCTTCTGCCTACCTTGGTTGTAACGGGTGGCAATTTGAGTCACTGTTGCCTTTCTATCAGCTCGAACCAGTCTGCCCATTCTCCTCTGACCTCTGGCATCAACATGGCATTTCCGGCCACAGAACTGCCGCTCACTGGTTTTTTTTTCTTTTTCGGACCATTCTCTGTAAACCCTAGAGATGGTTGTGCGTGAAAATCCCAGTAGATCAGCAGTTTCTGAAATTCTCAGACCAGCCCTTCTGGCACCAACAATCATGCCACGTTCAAAGGCACTCAAATCACCTTTCTTCCCCATACTGATGCTCGGTTTGAAATGCAGGAGATTGTCTTGACCATGTCTACATGCCTAAATGCACTGAGTTGCCGTCATGTGATTGGCTGATTAGAAATTAAGTCTTAACACACAGTTGGACAGGTGTACCTAATAAAGTGGCCAGTGAGTGTATATGTATATATATAAAGGAAATAGCAATGTTTCTCCAGCGATCAGTCCAATGGTAGGATAAAATATAACTTTTATTTTTCCATATTTCTTCAATAACAATTTTGCATGTAGTCAATCCCTTTTGTTAGACAACATGTTTCGACACCACATGTGTCTTCCTCCAGGTCCCTGAAACATTGCCACACCATTGGGCATTAAAGTTCACTTTTTTTGAATCTATGTGCTGTTTCCCTGCTTTTTGCTTTTTATCCTGTCATGCCAATTGAACATGGGTTGGGGAAGCGTGCACCCCAGTAAGGTATTTTTTGGTGCTGTTCCAGTTTGTTTGTATATATACTGTGTAGAAATCTTTAATACGGTGAGATAAAATAAAATATATTACAATGTGCACATTATCCTTAAAACATGTAATTTATTTACATAAACCAAGGAACCTCTTTTAAAGTAAATCTTCAATCTGATATTGCAGTCCTATGCAAAACCAGCACACTATAGCTACAGGTCCATACTCTGATTAGCAAAATAGAACAACTTTATCTTGTTATGGTCTGGCTACGAGGAGCAAAGAGGTGTAGCTGTATTATGTTTGGACAGCATATTTCTGGACAGTTCTGCTTCAAAGGGACTCTGTCAGCACTAAATGACTGTTCAAACCAGGCATAGATGCTCGGTGCACCCTTGGTGTGGCCGAGTAGTTCAGTGCACGTTTACTTCTATTACATCTGCTTGATTTCCATTTATTTCCACCCCTCTTCATCTTCTGTGAAACCAGGGCTGTCAATCAAGGAAGTGGAGAAGTGGAGATAAATGCAAAATAATTAAATGGGAAGGTGCACTGAAATGTTCGATCACTCCAAGAGTGCACTGAGTGACTATTCTTGGTTTAATCAGTCATTTTGTGCTGACAGATACCCTTAAAGTAGTTTGGAATCAGGAATTAACACACTGGGTGGGACATGCTGCCCCATTAACTTTTCAAACAGAAAACAATTAATTAAGAATGGCAATTGTTCCATATAAAAATTATATTTATAAGGTTGAAATCATTAGGCCTATTATACATAAATATTAACCTAGTTATTGGGTATAATAATAATAATAATATGTATTAGTTGTGCCCTAATAAATGCAGTGCTTGTCAAAAGAGGTTGCACTGACGTGAAAATGTAACCTTTGTATCCCTCATTTCCCCTTGCTAAAACATAAGGATTTCCAAAGGATCTCTCCAGCGTGGCATGGTGTTCTGACCGAATAAGTTATCTATGTCTAATTATTTGATACTAGGCAAAATATGACATACCATATATACTTAAAAAAAACTGGGTAAGCTTATTAATTTGACTATAAGCCAGGTATGCATTGTCCCTTCATCCCTGTCCTGGTATGAATAGCTCCCCCGTCCTTGTCCTTGTATGAATGGCTCCTCATCCCTGACCTGACCCTGAGCCATTCTAAATGCATTTCATAGAATTGTAGAGTTGGAAGGGACCTCCTGGGCCATCTGGTCCAACCCCCTGCTCAAAGCAGGATTCACTAAATCATCCCAGTCAGATGTCTGTCCAGCCTCTGTTTGAAGACTTCCATTGAAGGAGAACTCACCACTTCTCGTGGCAGCCTGTTCCACTCATTGATCACTCTAACTGTCAAAAAGTTTTTTCTAATATCTAATCTGTGTCTCCTCCCATTCAGTTTCATCCCATTGCTTCTAGTCTTTCCTTGTGCAAATGAGAATAAAGATGATCCTTCTACAATGTGACAGCCCTTTAGATATTTGTAGACAGCTATTAAGTCTCCTCTCAGTCTTCTCTTTTGCAAACTAAACATTCCCAAATCCTGCAACATTTCCTCATAAGACAGGGTTTGCAGACCGGTCACCATTCTGTTCGCTCTTTTCTGAACTTGCTCCAGTTTGTTGATGTCTTTTTTAAAATGTGGTGCCCAAAACTGGACACAATATTCCAGATGAGGTCTGACCAAAGAGGAGTAGAGGGAAATAATGACTTCATGTGATCTAGACTGTATGCTTCTGTTAATACATTCTAGAATTGCATTTGCCTTTTTTGCTGCTGCATCACACTGTTGACTCATATTCAGTCTGTTATTTATTAGTATATCCAAGTCTTTTTCACATGTGCTGTTGCTTAGCCCTATTCCTCCCATTCTGTATATGCTTTTTTCATTTTTATTGCCCAGATGTAGTACTTTGCATTTTTACCTGTTAAAAACCATTCTGTTAGTTGCTGCCCACTGCTCCAGTTTATTTATATCTTTTTGAATCCTCTCTCTCTCTTCTCTAGTATTAGCTATCCCTCCTAGCTTTGTGTCATCAGCAAATTTAATCAGTTTACCCTCAATTCCTTCATCTAAATCGTTGATAAAGATGTTGAACAATACAGGGCCCAGGACAGAGCTCTGTGGTGCCCCACTTGAGACATTCTTCCAACTGGATGTGCAGCCATTTACGACCACTCTTTGGGTCTGATCACTAAGCCAGTTATGAATCCACCTAACAGTTGCCTTGTCCATTCCATACTTAGTTATTTTTTCAATAAAGATTGTATGAGATACTTTGTCAAATGCTTTGCTGAAGTCAAGATATACTATATCTACAGCATTTCCTTGATCCACCCAGTCAGTGATTCCGTCATAGAAGGAAATTAAGTTAGTCTGACATGACTTATTAGTTACAAACCCATGCTGACTCTGTTTAATCACTTCATTCTTATCCAGGTACTGACATACATGTTGTTTAATAATTTGTTCAAAGATCTTTCCTGGTATAGAAGTCAGACTCACCAGCCTATAGTTGCCTGGGTCCACCTTCTTCCCCTTTTTGAAGATAGGAACAATATTTGCTCTTCTCCAGTCTTCTGGGACTTCTCCTGTTCTCCAAGAATTTTCAAAGATTATGGAGAGGGGTTCAAAAATTTATTCTGCTATCTCCTTCAGTACTCTGGGGTTTAATTCATCTGGAATTGGAGACTTGAATTCATTTAGGTTAGCTAAGTGTTTCCTCACTATCTTTCTGTTTATAGATATCCTGGATTCTTCTATTCCCTTAATAGGACAGTGAAGAACAGTTGATGTTACATTTCCTTTCTGAGAGAAAACAGATGCAAAATAGGAATTTAAAAGTTCGGCCTTCTCAACATCCCGTCTTACCATTTCATCATTTTCATCCAGTAAAAATCCTATAGCATCTTTGACTTTTCTTTTACTTTTGACATATCCCCAAAATCCTTTATTATTGCTTTTGACATTTCTTGCAAGCCTCAATTCATTGTCAGCTTTAGATAATCTGATTTGTGCCCTGCAGGTTCTGCAGACAGCATTATATTCTTCTTTAGATATGCCTCCCTCTTTCCATTTTATAAACATTTTTTCCTTCCTTTTTAGCATGTGCTTAAGTTCTGTGTTCATCCATCCTGGTTTCCTTAAATGCTTCCTATTCTTCCCTCTTTTCGGAATTATTAACAATTGTGCTTTGAGAATTTCATTTTTCAAGATTTCCCATCCTTCCTGGACATTTTTGTCTTTAAGGATATCCAGCCATTGGATCCCTCCAATTCTCTTTCTGAATCCCTTAAAATCTGCCTTTCTGAAATCTAACCTTGACGTCTGAGTCTTTACAGGTTTTCCTCCTCTAGTTATCCAAAATTCTAAAATAGCATGGTCGCTACCTCCTAGGGTCCCAGCCACTTTTACCTCCTCAACCATTTCCTCCCTGTTTATAAGGATTAGATTCAAGGTAGCAGTTCCCCTTGTTTTCTCCCCTACCTTTTGGAAGATAAAGTTGTCAGCAAGAGAGGATAAGAATTTCCTTGACCTGTTAGTTTTGCCTGAGAGAGATTCCCAACAAATGTCTGGATAGTTGAAATCTCCCATGACAAATATGTCATATTTTTTGGAGAACTTGGCCATTTGATGCATAAAGAGTAGTGTTGAGCGATACCGTCCGATACTTAAAAGTATCGTATCGGATGGTATCGGCCGATCTAAAAAAAAATATCGGGTATCGCCGATTCCGATACCGGAAGTCCCATTCAAGTCTATGGGACTTCCGGTATTGGAATAAGAAAAACCCTATTTTTGCCTTGCACAGCCTCTCTGGGGTTTGTACGGGCCTTTCGGGGGGCTGTGCCGGCCTGCCGGGGGGTCTGTCCAGGCTCCGGTGGTCTGTGCAGGCCTGCCGGTGGTCTGTGCAGGCTCCGGTGGTCTGTGCCGGCCTGCCGGGGGGCTGTGCCGGCCTGCCGGTGGTCTGTGCAGGCTCCGGCGGTCTGTGCCGGCCTGCCGGGGGGGCTGTGCCGGCCTGCCGGTGGTCTGTGCAGGCTCCGGTGGTCTGTGCCAGCCTGCCGGGGAGCTGTGCCGGCCTGCTGGGGAGCTGTGCAGGCTCCGGTGGTCTGTGCCGGCCTGCCGGGGGGCTGTGCCGGCCTGCCGGTGGGCTGTGCAGGCTCCGGGGGTCTGTGCAGGCATCGTCCGATGGGACTACAAGTCCCATCGGGCGATGCCTGCTACCATGACAGTGATTGACACATTAGCCAATGATGGGACAGTAGTAGTCCCATCATCCGGCTAATGTGTTGAATGTAAAAAAAAAAAAAAAAAAAAAAAATTTTTACATGCTACATACATACAACATGCATACTACATATATACTACATGTAACATACATACTACATATATACTACATGCAACATGCATACTACATACATGCTACATACTACATGCATGCTACATACATGCTACATACTACATACATACTACATACATAATACATATATAAAACATGCATGCAACATACATACAACATATATACTACATGCATGCAACATGCATACTACATATATACTACATGTAACATACTTACTACATATGTACTACATGCTACATACATGCAACATACATACTACATACATGCTACATACATACTACATACATAATACATATATACTACATGCATGCAACATACATACAACATATATACTACATGCATGCAACATGCATACTACATACAGTCATGGCCAAAAGTATTGACACCCCTGCAATTCTGTCAGATAATATTCAGTTTCTTCCTGAAAATGATTGCAAACACAAATTCTTTGGTATTATTATCTTCAATTAATTTGTCTTAAATGAAAAAACACAAAAGAGAATGAAGCAAAAAGCAAAACATTGATCATTTCACACAAAACTCCAAAAATGGGCTGGACAAAAATATTGGCACCCTCAGCCTAATACTTGGTTGCACAACCTTTAGCCAAAATAACTGCGACCAACCACTTCCGGTAACCATCAATGAGTTTCTTACAATGCTCTGCTGGAATTTTAGACCATTCTTCTTTGGCAAACTACTCCAGGTCCCTGATATTTGAAGGGTGCCTTCTCCAAACTGCCATTTTTAGATCTCTCCACAGGTGTTCTATGGGATTCAGGTCTGGACTCTTTGCTGGCCACCTTAGAAGTCTCCAGTGCTTTCTCTCAAACCATTTTCTAGTGCTTTTTGAAGTGTGTTTTGGGTTATTGTCCTGCTGGAAGACCCATGACCTCTGAGGTAGACCCAGCTTTCTCACACTGGGTCCTAAATTATGCTGCAAAATTTGTTGGTAGCCTTCTGACTTCATAATGCCATGCACACGGTCAAGCAGTCCAGTGCCAGAGGCAGCAAAGCAACCCCAAAACATCAGGGAACCTCCGCCATGTTTGACTGTAGGGACCGTGTACTTTTCTTTGAATGCCTCTTTTTTCTCCTGTAAACTCTATGTTGATGCTTTTGCCCTAAAAGCTCTACTTTTGTCTCATCTGACCAGAGAACATTCTTCCAAAATGTTTCAGGCTTTTTCAGGTAAGTTTTGGCAAACTCCAGCCTGGCTTTTTTATGTCTCGGGGTAAGAAGTGAAGTCTTCCTGGGTCTCCTACCATACAGTCACTTTTCATTCAGATGACCACGGATAGTACGGGTTAACACCGTTGTACTCTCGGACTGCAGGGCAGCTTGAACTTGTTTGGATGTTAGTGGAGGTTCTTTATCCAACATCCGCACAATCTTGCGTTGAAATCTCTTGTCAATTTTTCTTTTCCGTCCACATCTAGGGAGGTTAGCCACAGTGCCATGGGCTTTAAACTTCTTGATGACACTGCACACGGTAGACACAGGAACATTCTGGTCTTTGGAGATGGACTTGTAGCCTTGAGATTGCTCATGCTTCCTCACAATTTGGTTTCTCAAGTCCTCAGACAGTTCTTTGGTCTTCTTTCTTTTCTCCATGCTCAATGTGGTACGCACAAGGACACAGGACAGAGGTTGAGCCAATACTTTTGTCCACCCTCTTTGTTATGTTTGGTGTGGAATTATATCCAATTTGGCTTTAGGACAATTCTTTTTGTGTTTTTTCATTTAAGACAAATTAAATGAAGATAATAATACCAAAGAATTTGCGTTTGCAATCATTTTCAGGAAGAAACTGAGTATTATCTGACAGAATTGCAGGGGTGTCAATACATTTGGCCATGGCTGTATATACTATATATACTACATGTAACATACATACTACATATATACTACATGCTACATACATGCAACATACACACTACATGCTACATACATGCAACATACATGCTACATACATGCTACATACATACACACTAAATGCTACATACATGCAACATACATACTACATACATGCTACATACTACATACATGCTACATACATACTACATATATACCACATGCATGCAACATGCATACTACATATATACTGCATATATACTACATGCATGCAACATACATATATACTACATACAATACATACATATAGACATACAGTACATATAACATAGAGTACATACTCACCGTCACTTGTCACTTTGATCCCCGAAGCCATTGTCCCCTTGAGGAATAAATATCAAAATAAAAAAACACCAATATACTTACCCCGATCCGCAGAAGTCTACGAGGGTCCCACGTCCATCTTGCGTGGAGAACAGCAGCATCAGCTGATGCTACCGTTCTCTACCAGCTCCAGGAATACAATGACGGAAGGTAGGTATCCTTCCGCACTGTATTCCTCCACCACTTTAAAAAAAAAAAAAAGTCCCTAGTCTCACTTTATGCCATTGCTGCGTTATGTGTACTGTATGTCTATATGTATTTATTGTATGTAGTATATATGTACGTTGCATGCATGTATTATATATGCAGCAAATATGTAGTATGCATGTTGCATGCATGTGGTATATATGTAGTATGTATGTAGCATGTATGTAGTATGTAGCATGTATGTAGTATGTATGTTGCATGTATGTAGCATGTAGTGTGTATGTATGTAGCATGTATGTAGTATGTATGTTGCATGTATGTAGCATGTAGTGTGTATGTTGCATGTATGTAGCATGTAGTATATATGTAGTATGTATGTTACATGTAGTATATATAGTATATATGTAGTATGCATGTTGCATGCATGTAGTATATATGTTGTATGTATGTTGCATGCATGTATTATGTATGTAGTATGTATGTAGCATGTATGTAGTGTGATGAAACACTCCGGGTTCGCCTTTGCTGGGGTCAAAGGTCACGTGCGTTCAGCATGAAACTCAGGCGCAGAGCTGGGATTCGGGTGTAACTGACCCTGAGTCAGGTTTATTAACGGTGAAAGCAATGCAAAAAGGAAATAAAACATAAAACAAATCCTTGCCTGTCCGGCACTAACTAAACAATGGACAACCTAACTACCAACTGGCGGGCTTCTCCCGTCCAGCCAAACCACAGTTGCAGTGGGCACTGCTTCCACTCACGTGTGTCTGTCACACAGACAGGCTCTCTGTGTTCCCAGGCTGAGACACTCACACAACCACCTGGCATCCTTTTATATCCACCTCCCATTATTCATTAGCAAGCAGGTGCGATACTGACCAGACTAGGCCACATAGGAAAGGAATCTGGGCGAGATATACCTGCCCTCATCCACTATTCCCACATGATTCTCACATATCCCCCCCCTCTGCTCAGACCACTCCGGTCGAGCAATGACACCCGCCAAACAGTGCACTCGGGACAGGGCATCTGCATTTCCCATTTGTCCCCCTGGGCGGTGCTCCACTGTAAAAGTGTAGGCCTGCAGGGCAAGGAACCACCGGGTCACCCGGCTATTCCGTTCCTTGTTCAAGTGCATCCACTTGAGAGGGGCATGGTCAGTGATCAGCCTGAACTTTCGGCCCACCAGGTAATATTTGAGGGCCTCTAGAGCCCACTTAATGGCGAGGCACTATTTTTCTACGACTGCATACCTTTGCTCGTGTTTATTCAGCTTCCTGCTGAGATAGAGGACTGGGTGTTCCACTCCGTCCCTCACTTGTGAGAGTACGGCCCCGATACCGGTATCAGAGGCATCCGTTTGTACCACAAACTCGCTGCAAAAGTCCAGAGTCACCAGTACGGGCTGAGAGCAAAGTGCCCGTTTTAGGCTATGGAAGGCTTCTTCAGCCGCTAAACTCCATTTAATCATGACGGAGTCTTTCCCTTTTGTAAGATCTGTCAGGGGGGTAGCGATGGCTGCAAAATTGGGTATGAACCGGCGATAATAGCCGGCGATCCCCAGGAAGGCTTGCACCTGCTTCTTGTTGACAGGTTGTGGCCAGTCCTGAACCGCCTGAATCTTATCAACCTGGGGTTTAACAACACCCCTCCCAATTACATACCCCAAATACCGGGCTTCTTCTAGCCCGATGTGATATTTCTTGGGGTTCGCGGTTAGACCTGCCTCCCACAGGTCGTCAATCACAGCTTGTACTTTCTGGAGATGAGTCTCCCAGTCCAAACTGTAAATGACAATGTCGTCCAAATAGGCCGAAGCGTACTGCCTATGTGGCCTCAGGACTCGATCCATCAGTCTCTGGAAGGTCGCCGGTGCTCCGTGCAGTCCAAACGGCATATACACATACTGAAATAGACCTTCTGGGGTAGCAAATGCCGTCTTCTCTCTGGCAGCCTCCGCCAGAGGGATCTGCCAATACCCCTTTGTTAGGTCTAGAGTCGTAATATACCGGGCTTTTCCTAACCGATCTATTAACTCGTCGACCCGGGGCATAGGGTAGGCATCAGATTTTGAGACTGCATTCAGTTTCCTGAAGTCATTGCAGAACCGGATGGTGCCGTCCGGTTTAGGAATTAGCACAATCGGGCTGGACCAAGCACTGTGCGATTCCTCGATGACGCCTAACTCTAACATTGCCTTCACTTCTCGGGAAACGGCTTCACGGCACGCTTCCGGGATTCTGTAGGGCTTTACGTGAACCGTGACACCAGGTTCCGTTACGATGTCATGTTCCATGAGCGTAGTCTGCCCAGGTTTTTCTGAGAAAAACTTTTGGTTGTGAAGTAGACACTGCCTGACCTCAGTCTTTTGCCGCTCCGAGAGAGTCTCTGCCACCCGTACCTCCGGTACGGTATGCGAGCAGACGGGACGGGCCAGCTCCGCTGACAAGGCAGACCGATCTTTCCAGGGCTTTATCAGATTTACATGATAAATCTGTTCAGGTTTCCGTTTACCTGCCTGGTATACTTTGTAGTTTACTTCACCAACTCTTTCCTTAATCTCAAAGGGGCCCTGACACTTTGCCAGGAACTTACTGTCCACCGTGGGGACCAGGATCAACACCCTATCTCCGGGTGCAAATGTACGGATCTTGGCGCCCCTATCATAGATTCTTTTTTGGGCTCCTTGAGCCTGTATCATGTGTTCTTTGACGATAGGCATAACAGCCGCAATACGGTCCTGCATTTGTGTGACGTGATCTATCACTGTTTTAAACGGAGTGACCTGACCCTCCCAGGTTTCTTTTGCAACGTCTAACAGTCCGCGAGGACGTCGGGCGTACAATAACTCGAAAGGTGAGAATCCCGTGGAAGACTGGGGTACTTCCCTGATGGCAAAAAGCAAATATGGAAGTAAATAGTCCCAGTTCTTCCCATCCTTGTCTATCACCTTTCTCAGCATCTGCTTCAGAGTTTTATTGAACCGTTCAACCAACCCGTCTGTTTGAGGGTGATACACGGATGTGCGTAACGGTTCGATTTGTAACAATCGGCAGAGCTCCTTCATTACCCTGGACATAAAGGGGGGCCCCTGGTCGGTGAGTATCTGTTTTGGTATACCGACCCGACTAAACACATGCACCAGTTCCTTGGCAATCGTCTTGGTGGCCGTGTTACGCAAAGGGATGGCCTCCGGGTAACGAGTGGCATAATCCAAGATGACCAGGATATGTTGGTGTCCACGTGCAGACCGTGGAAGGGGCCCAACTAAATCCATCCCAATCCTCTCAAACGGGACTTCAATAATAGGTAGGGGTACCAAAGGGCTACAGAACCGGGGCTTAGGTGAAGAGGCTTGGCAGTCAGGACAAGACTCACAATATACACGAATATCGTGATGCATGCCTGGCCAAACAAAACAGTGTAATATCCTTTCGGTGGTTTTCTGGACTCCCAGGTGACCTCCCATCACATGTCCGTGGGCCAGGTCCAGCACCTGCCGCCGGTAGGGTTTTGGCACGACTAATAGTTGCACCGTATCTTCCCCCTTTTTCTCTATCTGATAGAGTAAATCATTCTCCAGAACCATGTAAGGATATGCCAGCCTAGAGCCAGGTTCTACGGGTACCCCATTTATCACTTTTACATTCGTCCTAGTCTGAGAAAGGGTAGGATCCTTTATTTGCTCGCTTTGGAAGTCATCTTTCTGAACTTCTAAATCCGGCAAACGGGGAGGTGGACGGCTGTCGGCCTCCTCCTCTTCCCCGGTCTCTTCCGTATCACCCGCCATGACTGAAAACGGGAACTGCAGGTCATTTCCCGCAGACTCTTCCGCCGAGTCTTCTGGGGAGACCTCTCCCAGGGATTCGGGACCCACATGCGCCCTGGGAGAAGAACCATGTACACTATTACCCGAGGGCATCAACTGATTCTCCCACAATTGCCAGAAGTGGGGAAAATCCCGGCCCAGGATAACATCATGCAATAACGCCGGGACGAGTCCCACTTTATGTTGCACAGACCCATAGGAAGTAGTAATGCATATGACCGTGGTGAGGTACGAACAGGTGTCTCCATGCACACACGTTACAGAAAATTTGTCTGATGGTCCAGTCGGGGCTGACACCAGACTGGCCTTCACCAGAGTCACCACACTTCCCGAGTCTAACAATGCCACCACATTTTTGCCATCAACAGTTAAATCACACAAGTGTTTTTCCACATCCTTTTGACCGGCATTCACACTCACTACCCGTGCAACCATAGACATGCGGTTTTTAGAGTCTGTGACGTCGCACTGCATGGGTTCAGTAGTGACCGGACAGTTCGCAGCAATATGTCCCATCTCTTGGCAGTGGAAACACTTAACGGGCCCCTTGCTTAGACCATAGTTCGTTACTCTCGGCCTCGCAGTGCTGGCAGTCCCGTTTTCCTCCCCCACTGTCTTAGGGATTTTTCCATCTCCCCTACTCCCTGGAACAGTCTTACCGGTTCCACGTGGAGATGATGAAGAACGAGGTGGGGTAGCGTCGTCTCGGAGTCCTTCCGCCACGGAGTAACGTTCAACCAGATCCACCAGTTGATCTGCAGTCGTAGGATTTCCATGGCTTACCCACTTCCTCAGGGCTGGCGGTAGAGCTCTCAAGTACTTGTCCATGACGACTCTCTGGATTATCTCTGGCGCTGTCAACACCTCGGGTTGTAGCCACTTCTTCGTCACGTGGATCAGGTCGAACATCTGTGACCGCGGTGGTTTATCCGGCTGATAAGTCCATTGATGCACTCTCTGTGCACGGACAGCGGTCGTCACTCCCAGCCGGGCCAAGATCTCGGCTTTCAGTTTGTCAAAGTCCTGCGTGGCTTCAGGCTCTAAGTCATAATAAGCCTTTTGGGCCTCACCGGAAAGAAATGGGGCAATCAGGCCGGCCCATCGTGCCTTCGGCCATTTTTCTCGCACCGCCGTCCGTTCAAACGTGGTCAGGTATGCATCTTCTGCCAGTACCGACTCACGTGAATCACTCTCGACTCGGCTTCCAGGTTAACCTCATGTAGGCTTGCCAGGCGCTGCGCCACCTGCTGGAGAAGCGAACGATCGGTAGCTGTCATGTCCACCAACTCCTTCAGCTGGGCCATCATCACCCGATTAGCTTCTTGCTGGACGGTGGTGGACTGTACCAGCGCTTTCACCACGTCCTCCATGCTCATGCTTGCAACGTGATGCCCGCGTTCTCCACCACAATGTGATAAAACACTCCGGGTTCGCCTTTGCTGGGGTCAAAGGTCACGTGCGTTCAGCATGAAACTCAGGCGCAGAGCTGGGATTCGGGTGTAACTGACCCTGAGTCAGGTTTATTAACGGTGAAAGCAATGCAAAAAGGAAATAAAACATAAAACAAATCCTTGCCTGTCCGGCACTAACTAAACAGTGGACAACCTAACTACCAACTGGCGGGCTTCTCCCGTCCAGCTAAACCACAGTTGCAGTGGGCACTGCTTCCACTCACATGTGTCTCTCACACAGACAGGCTCTCTGTGTTCCCAGGCTGAGACACTCACACAACCACCTGGCATCCTTTTATATCCACCTCCCATTATTCATTAGCAAGCAGGTGCGATACTGACCAGACTAGGCCACATAGGAAAGGAATCTGGGCGAGATATACCTGCCCTCATCCACTATTCCCACATGATTCTCACAGTAGTATGTATGTTGCATGTATGTAGCATGTAGTATATATGTAGTATGTATGTTACATGTAGTATATATAGTATATATGTAGTATGCATGTAGTATATATGTTGTATGTATGTTGCATGCATGTAGTATATATATTATGTATGTAGTATGTAGCATGTATGTAGTATGTAGCATGTATGTAGCATGTAGTATATATGTAGTATGCATGTTGCATGCATGTAGTATATATGTTGTATGTATGTTGCATGCATGTAGTATATATGTATTATGTATGTAGTATGTATGTACCATGTATGTAGTATGTAGCATGTATGTAGCATGCATGTAGTATGTAGCATATATGTAGTATGCATGTTGCATGTAGTATGTATGTTACATGTAGTATATATGTAGTATGCATGTTGTATGTATGTAGCATGTATGTAGCATGTAAATTTTTTTTTTTTTTTTTTCACATTCAACACATTAGCCGGATGATGGGACTACTACTGTCCCATCATTGGCTAATGTGTCAATCACTGTCATGGTAGCAGGCATCGCCCGATGGGACTTGTAGTCCCATCGGACGATGCCTGCACAGCCCCCCGGAGCCTGCACAGATCACCGGCAGGCCGGCACAGCCCCCCGGCAGGCCGGCACAGACCCCCGGAGCCTGCACAGACCATCGGCAGGCCGGCACAGACCCCCGGACAGACGGCACAGCCCCCCCGAAGGCCCGAACTGACAGCGCATCATGATGACATCATTTCGGCAGCCAATCAGAGCCACAAAAGTGGCTCATTGCATTTTGGACTTCCGATTCCGGTATCCGATACGAAAAAAGTATCGGTACTCGGTATCGGAATTCCGATACGGCAAATATCGGCCGATACCCGATACTTGCGGTATCGGAAAGCTCAACACTAATAAAGAGTTCATCCATATCTTCAGCTTGCACAGGCGGCCTGTATTAAATGCCTACAATGGTGTCCTTTCCATTGTTCTGTCCTTGTATTCTTACCCAAACAGTTTCCACAGAACTCCCAGTCTCTGAAGCTTCAATCTCTGTGCAGATATATGCGTTTCAAACATACAATGCGACACCTCCTCCTCGTTTATCAAGTCTGTTTCTGGCAAATAAGTTGTATCCTTCTAGCCTTGTATTCCAATCATGTGTATTGTCCCACCAAGTTTCAGTGATTCCAATACATCATATTTCTTTTCCTGTGTTAGTAGTTCCAGTTCTCCTTGTTTGGTGCCCATGCTTTGTGCATTAGTATAGAAACATTTTAGTTTGTGATTGTTTTCTCTTTCTCCAATATTTTTATTATTTAGATTCTTTTGTCTTTGTTCTTCCTTTCTACTTCTAATAGCAGAGTTCTCAATAGCATTTGTCAGGTGTATGGCTTTTTCTGGTCTTTTGCTTCCCTTCCCATGTTGTTCTAGTTTAAAGCTCTCCTTACAAGTGTAGCAAGGCAACTTCCAAATACTTGTTTTCCGGTCTTCGTAAGGTGCACCCCATCTCTAGCAAGTAGTCCATCGTATAGGTAATTCACTCCATGATCCAGAAATCCAAATCGCTGCTGACGGCACCATCGACGTAGCCAGTTGTTCACCTGCAGAATCTTATTCCACCTGCTTGTTCCATGGCCATCCACTGGGAGGATGGAAGAGAAGACCACCTGCGCTCCCAGTTCTTTCACTTTTTTGCCTAAGTCTTCAAAGTCTCTGCAGATGGTTTCCAGGTCGTTTCTTGCGGTGTCGTTTGTCCCCACATGTAGTAGCAGGAATGGGTAGTCATCTGTAGGTCTGAAGAGTCCTGATATCCTGTCAGACACATCTTTAATTTTTGCACCTGGAAGACAGCACATTTCTCTTGAAGTTATATCCGGTCAGCAGATAGCGGCCTCTGTTCCTCTCAAGAGGGAATCCCCCATGACCACCACTCTCCGTTTCTTCTTCACAACATTTTTCTTTCTCCATCCAGGAGGACTCTGAAGGCGTACAAGGTTGCTGTTTGTGGGCAAAGTCTTATCCTGATGTATTTCTTCATCGTTTTCCTGCGTGAGAGCCTGGTACTGGTTCCTGAGAAGTATGGGTGCTGACTGCCTCCTGATCCTCCTGCTTCTCTGGGTCACATGTTTCCATTCCTCTGTTTCTTCAGGTGCACTTCGAATTTCTTCTCTTTCTGTAACATGAAGAGATAATTCTGCTCTGTCTAAGAACTCTTCACCTTCCTTAATGATCTTCAACGTAGCTAACCTCTCTTTGAGATTTTGCAACTTTTCCTCCAACAGGAACACAAGCTTGCATTTGTGGCATGTGAAGTTTGGCTTTTCCATTGGTAAGTCTGTGAACATGTAGCAAGAAATGCAGCTCACCAAATGGCTCCTGGCCTCTTCCATATTGAGATTTCTTAAAAACGATGAAAGATGAGCCAAAATTCGCGCGCCTATAGGCCAAAACCCAGTGATCGTTGAGCTCGCGGAGACTCTTCACTTATCCCAGAAGGCACTGGGAATATGCAAATGATCTCCTCAGGACTCTTCTCCTGGTTTTCCGATTTCCTCTTTTCAGCTGCAACAGCCAAAACCCAGTGATCGTTGAGCTCGCGGAGACTCTTCACTTATCCCAGAAGGCACTGGGAATATGCAAATGATTTCCTCAGGACTCTTCCCCTGGTTTTCCGATTTCCTCTTTTCAGCTGCAACGGCCATTTATTTCACAAAGGGAAGTCAGCAGGGAAGAAGGCCTCCAAGGGATTATTTATGCAAAATTATTAGCCACCCTGCCACTGCACCCTTATCTCCAGACAGATAAGATTAAGCAATAATTCTGTAAAGACTGACTTGGCCAAGTTCATCTGCTAAAGTCATCTATCTGCATTGCTGTTGGTCTTAACAGGGCAAAGTGTCCCTATTTCATTAGGACTGGAAGTAGTTTTTGTTAGGCGTTATTCAGAAGTCAATGATTTTTCACATGTACGAAAAATGGCATGAGTGTAATCAACATTTTGAATCCAAGTTTCGTCAGTGTTCAGTCACTATGTCAGTTAACATCAGTGATTTTCACATCTGGAAAAAAAATACATGGTTAGTCACAGACTGCACACTGATGCCATCTCTGTGCTGTCCATGATTTTCACGGACCAGGGCAGGCATCAGCACCCGGCCAAATGCCGGGGCCCTGTGCAGGCGAGGGCCCACTCACCACTGGGACACTGGTGCTCTATGAGGACCCTCTACCAGCACAGGGGAGTGGGCCGCCCTCGCTTGCTCAGGGCCCTGGTACATGCAATACTTACCTCTCACCGTTTCTCTGGTGCGGTGTTTTCCGCATCTCCTGACTCTGTGAATTATCAGGTTAGAGGACGTGATGGTGTCACCATAGCATGCTCTGTGCTCTGAACAGTCACAGTGCAGAAAGCCAGAACATGGTGACACTGAGGAGTCAGGAGCAGAGCAGCAGCCAGCGAGGAGAGGTGAGTATTTCATCTTTTTATATAATAATAATAATAATAATAATAATCTTTAGTTATATAGCGCCAACATATTCCGCAGCGCTTTACAGTTTAACAGTTTCAAAACACAAGTCATAAGTAACAACATTAACAATACAATAATTAAAGCAAAATAAGACGAAATAAGTCAACCCTGCTCGTGAGAGCTTACAATCTACAATGAGGTGAGCGAGATACAATGTACAGGTGCGTATTTACAATGATGTATTTACATTGAAGGTCCAGCCATCTTGAGGGAGTGAAGAATGGATGGAGATAGTGAATGGGCTACACACGCACACTTACACATAGAATGACTTTGATGAGTGAACATGATAAGCCGCTCTGAACAAATGTGTTTTGAGGGAGCGCCTAAAACTATGTAAATTGTGGATAGCCCTAATTTCTTCGGGTATAGCATTCCAGAGGATAGGAGCAGCACGGGAGAAGTCTTGGAGTCGGGAGTGGGAGGTACGGATTAGTGCAGAGGTTAGTCAAAAGTCGTTTGCAGAGAGCAGCGATCGGCTAGGCCGATAGACAGAAATGAGGGAGGAGATGTAGGGGGGGTGCCGCACTGTGGAGAGCTTTGTGGGAGAGAACAAGTACATTGAATTGGATCCTATAATGAATG
The DNA here is from genome assembly GCF_039654945.1 of Dendrobates tinctorius. NCBI lineage: Eukaryota > Metazoa > Chordata > Amphibia > Anura > Dendrobatidae > Dendrobates > Dendrobates tinctorius. Next base: position 1,125,682 of record NW_027361773.1, read on the forward strand.
GGCAGCCAGTGTAATGACTGACGAAGAGCTGACACGTCTGAGTACCGATTAGCCAGATGGACGACCCTGGCTGCTGCATTAAGTATGGACTGGAGAGTGGATAGTCGAGTGACAGGGAGGCCAATTAATAGAGCATTGCAGTAATCCAGGCGGGAGTGGATCAATGCTACAGTGAGGGTTTTTGTCGTTTCCATGGTGAGAAAAGGGTGGATTCTAGAGATATTCTTTAGGTGTAAGCGGCAAGAGCGGGAAGAGATTGTATATGGGATGTGAAGAAGAGATTGGTGTCAAACATAACACCCAGACAGAGCACCTGCTGCCGGGGTGTTATTGTGGTGCCACCCACGGAGAGGGAAATGTCAGATTTAGGGAGGTTAGTAGACGGTGGGAGCAGAAGAAGTTCAGTTTTTGAGAGGTTGAGTTTCAGATAGAGAGTGGACATGATATTGGAGACTGCGGACAGACAGTCACTGGCGTTCTGTAGTACAGAGGGGGGTAAGGTCGGGGGAAGACGTATATAGTTGTGTGTCATCAGCATAAAGATGGCACCGAAAGCCAAATCTGCTGATGGTCTGTCCAATTGGGGCTGTGTAGAAAGAGAAGAGAAGGGGGCCAAGGACGGAGCCCTGAGGTAGCCCGACAGCAAGAGGAAGAGGAGATGAAGTGGAGCCAGAGAACAAAGCACTGAAGGAGCGGTCAGAGAGATAGGAAGAGAACCAGGAGAGAGCAGTGTCCTTAATGCCTAGTGACTGGAGCCTAGAGAGTAGGAGATGTTGGTCAACAGTATCGAAACCTGCAGATAGGTTAAGAAGAATGAGCAGAGAGTGGTCACCGTTACGTTTTGCTGTCAGAAGGTCATTGGTCATTTTTTGATGAGTGCAGTTTCAGTCGAATGTAGGGGGCGGAAGCCGGATTGCGAAGGGTCTAGAAGGGAGTGAGTGGAGAGGTAACGGGTAAGGCGGGAGTAAACTAGGCGCTCCAAAAGTTTAGAGATGAAGGGGAGATTGGAGACTGGTCTGTAGTTGTTTGTGCAGAATGGGTCGAGAGTGGGTTTCTTTAGTAATGGAGTAACGATGGCGTGTTTGAAGGAGGATGGGAAAATGCCCGAGGAGAGGGAGAGATTAAAGATTGTAGTTAGGTGGGTTGTGACGACTGGAGAGAGAGACTGGAGGAGATGAGAGGGAATGGGGTCGATAGTGCATGTAGTCGGACGAGAAGAATAGAGGAGTCTGGAGACTTCGTCTTCTGTGATAGGATCAAATGTGGAAAGTGAGCCAGGGGAGATGCAGGAAGGGATGGGAGTCACAGCACTTGGTGGTTGGGAGCAGATTTCCTGATGGATATTATCTATTTTTTCTGTAAAGTGGGAGGCCAGATCATCAGCACAAATGTCTGTGATAGGGGCTTGAGCATTTGGCCTGAGGAGGGAGTGAAAAGTGTCAAAAAGTTTCTTGGGGTTGTTGGCTAGTGAGGAGATCATGGTGGTGAAGTAGGTCTGTTTGGCGAGGTGAAGGGCAGCGTTATAGGTTCTTAACATAAATTTGAAGTGGATGAAGTCTTCTGATGTGCGGGTTTTTCTCTATAGGCATTCAGCACTCCTAGAGCATCGCTGGAGAAGTTGAGTTTGCGATGTGAGCCTGGGCTGTTTTACTCTGTACTTGGAGGTTCTGAGGGTGAGGGGAGCTACTTGGTCAATGGTGCTTCTAAGAGTGTAATTGTAGCGATGAACAGCCAGATTAGGACAGGAAAAAGAGGAGATTGGGGACAGTGATGAGTGTAGGGAGTCTGAAAGTGTCTGAGGGTTAATGGTTTGTAGATTTCTGACTGTGTGGTAGGTAGGAGTGAGCTGGGGTGGGCGAGGATTTGTGAGCGTGAAGGAGAGAATGTTGTGGTCAGAAAGTGGAAGCGGTGAGATATTTAGGTGGGAGATTGAACAGAGCCGGCCGAAGACCAGATCAAGGGTGTTACCGTCCTTGTGTGTCTCAGAGGTTTAAAGCTGTGAGAGGCCTAGAGAGGTGGTTAGTGATAGAAGCTGGGATGCAGATGTGGAAGTAGGGCTGTTAATGGAGATGTTGAAGTCTCCCAGGATAAGGGTTGGTAGTTCTGAGGACATGAAGTGCGGCAGCCAGGCAGAAAAGTGGTCAAGGAAGTGGGTGGGTGAGCCTGGGGGCCGGTATATGACCGCTTCTCTGAGGGAGAGGGGACGGAAGAGCCTGATAGTGTGGACCTCAAAAGAAGGGAATAAGAGTGATGGAACTGGGGGGATGACCTGGAAAGTGCATTGTGGGGACAGGAGTATGCCGACTCCACCACCATGTCTGTTTGTGGGTCTTGGGGAGTGAGAGAATTGTAAGCCACCATAGGAAATGGCAGCAGGAGAGACAGTGTCAGAATCCTGAATCCAGGATTCAGTGAGGGCCAACAGATTAAGAGAGTTGTTCAGAAAGTAGTTGTGTAGGAAAGGAAGCTTGTTACAAGCAGACCGTGGATTCCAGAGGGCACAATTAAAAGATGGAGCTGAGCGAGTGCAAGTAATATTAATAAGATTATTATGGTTTTGATATGAGGTAAGGTAGGGGTTGAGGTTGGGGGATGGTGGACCAGGGTTGGGGGAGTTGTCCCCTGAAACCACTAGGAGTAGGAAGATATAGAGCAAATAGTTGTTGGAATTGTAAGTAGGTTTTTTCTGCGATGTGTTTGGGCAAGATGGGCTGAGGTTTCTCAGGAAGGTGAAGAGTGCATGGGAGCTGTACATGGGAGAGGGAAGTATAGAGGGGCTGATGTGAAAGAGTCGTGATGGAGGGGGGATAGGGTGGTGAATGTGGATGGCAAGGGAACACAGGAGGATAAAAATAAAGCACATGGCTAAAAATACAGCAAAGTGTGGGTTACCTGACTCCTGCCCTGACTAACTGCCATGTATAACTGCCGTTTTCCTGATGCTTAGCTTCTGTGATGCTTTGCTTCTGGGATGCTTGCGTGCTGCACCCCACACTGCGTGCTTCCCCTTAGGGACTACTACATATATAGCCAAACTACAGGGTCAGGGTTTAGAGCAATATATGGGTTCCATTATATATGAAGCAATATATGGGGCCTATCATATACTGGAACATTATATGGGGCTCATTCTGCATGTAGCATTATATGGGGTCCGTCATATACTGTATGGAGCATTATATGGGGCCCATTATGTATGGAGCATTATATGGAGCACAAAATATATGGGGCCCATCGTATACTGTATGGAGCAATACATGGAATCTATCATGTACTGTGTGGAGCATTACATGGGACCAATTATGTATGGAGCATTATATGGGGCCCATTATATACTATATGGAGCATTATATGGGTTCCATTATGTATGTGCCATTATATGGGGCCCATCATATACTGTATGGAGCATTATATGAGGCCAATTCTGTATGGAGCAATATATGGGGCTCATTATGAATGGAGCAATATATGGGGCTCATTATACTGTATGAAGCACTATGTGGTGCCCATAATACTGTATGGAGCAATATATGGGACTTATTATTCTGTAGGCAGAACTATGTATTGCCCATAATACTGTATGGAGGACTATACTGTCTGGTTTCTGAGCTATTGTAGGAAGTATGTCAAATCTTTGGCCTTGTAGTATACCTATATTTCTCTGCCATATCTGTGCGTCGTGAATTGTGGTATGTGTTAACCCCTTTACTACCAAGGGTGGTTTGCACGTTAACTCCCGGGCCAATTTTTACAATTCTGACCACTGTCCCTTTATGAGCTAATAACTCAGGAATGCTTCAACGGATCTAGTCGACTCTGAGACTGTTTTCTCATGACATATTTTACTTCACTTTAGCGGTAAAATTTCTTCGCTATAACTTGCGTTTATTTATGAAAAAAACGGAAATATGGTGAAAATTTAGCAATTTTCAAACTTTGAATTTTTATGCCCTTAAACCAGAGAGTTATGTGACACAAAATAGTTAATAAATAACATTTCCCACATGCCTACTTTACATCAGCACAATTTTGGAAACAAATTTTTTTTGTTAGGAAGTTATAAGGGTTAAAAGTTGACCAGCGATTTCTCATTTTTACAACACCATTTTATTTTTAGGGACCACATCACATTTGAAGTCACTTTGAGGGGTCTATATGATAGAAAATACCCAAAATTGACACCATTCTAAAAACTGCACCCCTCAAGGTGCTCAAAACCACATTCAAGAAGTTTATTAACCCTTCAGGTGCTTCACAGGAATTTTTTTCATTTTACCAAGGATAACAGGAGAAATTGGACTGCAAAAGTTATTGTGCAATTTGTTCTGAGTACGCTGATACCTGATATGTGGGGGGGAACCACTGTTTGGGCGCATGGCAGAGCTCAGAAGGGAAGGAGCGCCGTTTGACTTTTTCACTGCAAAATTGGCTGGAATTCAGATCCGATGCCGTGTCACGTTTGGAGAGCTCCTGATGTGCCTAAACAGTGGAAACCCCCCACAAATGACCCCATTTTGGAAAATAGACCCCCCAAGGAACTTATCTAGATATGTGGTTAGCACTTTGAACCCCCAAGGGTTTCACAGAAGTTTATAACGTACAGCTGTACAATTAAAAAAATCATATTTTTTTCCACAAAAATGATCTTTTCACCCCCAATTTTTATTTTCCCAAGGGCAACAGGACCCCAAAAGTTATTGTACAATTTGTCCTGAGTATGCTGATACCCCATATGTGGGGGTAAACCACTATTTGGGTGCATGGGACGATAATGGGAGCGTGTTCTCTCCGTGAGGACCACAAATAGAACATGTATGTAAAAAACAGACGTCTGACTGAGGTCTTAGACGGGTAATATACATTTGACATGTGAATCCTGGTAGCTTGTAGTTCGGTAAAAAATAACCTTTTTTAACATAAACTTAAGTTGTACCATGACAAATAATAGAAGGAATGGAAAGTTGGATACTAATAGTAAATAATGCATTTTTCAATATTCATTCATATGCAATATTCACTAGCAAGATGTCTTCTTTATTCGTTAATGGTAAATGGAACTAATGAGCAAACAAGCCTACATACTGCTCAGGGAGCTTGTCCTGCGGAACGAGAAAGCACATATGAATGGGACAGCTGCAAAAATATATAACTATATGGAAATGACCCTTAGTTTTTAAATTATTTAAAGAAAAGCAGTTTTACCTATTAGATCTTAACTAGTGTGATATGCGAGTTGTAACTATGTAATCATATTTTGGTGTGCAGCCTAGAATATACTGTATATGTCATCGTCATTAGTAAGGCTTCACTAATCCCTGTAAGAGAAACAAGGACGGCCATATATGCGTTACCTACATGTATTGCAGAGATGAACTACATCCACCAGATTCACTCTGTTCAATTAAGGTTTTGGCATTTTTTTGTCCTTCACAAATTTTTGAAGATACCAGTTAGTATGGCAACCTTTACGACATATTATATTTGTTGTAAACTTGTATCAGATCACACATTGATGACTGTTATAACCTTTCTACTAGTTTCTCACTTTTAAATTATTCACTGCATCCTTTTCAGATTCCATGCAATTAATTATTCTGCAATGTTGATCCTGAGAAAGACATAAACCCCATGGGGCAGAAGACAGATTTCCCTCATCTTAGACTAAAAATGTCTTTCTGAGTCTAGAAGAACACTTGAATCAGCAACCCACCTCTAGAGATCTAATAACAAGACATTGTAATAATATTACCAGGGGCAAATTATAATATGGGTGATATGGGCTGTTGCCTGTCGCGGCTCAATGCTCTACGGAGGTCCATGACCACTTTACCTGCACTATAATCCTAATGGCAGCACAGGGAGTGGGAATGGTTTCCCACCGTTCCACTGCCTGATATATACAATTATTATCAACGTTTTAAGGGCGTTGAATACAGAAGTGATGCTGCAGGAAGCCTTCCCTGGCTGCCTGATTGGCACATACTTTAGGCCGCAGGCAGCCTGGTGTTGTTAATGCATTGCCTGTTCCATTCAGCAGGATCCTAAACAGGCCTATAATGCTGATGTTAGTAGCACCATGTAGGATCATCAGGAGACAAGGTAATTTTTTTTGTTATTTTTTTGCTGCAAGGCTGCAATTAATTTCGTTAAAAAGGAACTAGCACAATGGCTAATACATTTGGGAGCAGAGGCACACTGGGTATTAAATTGGGGGAAGGCACAATGATCAAAATGTTTTTTTGGTGGGGGCAGTGGCAAATGAATTAATCTTTTTAAATACGGACCACATAGTACATAATTTATCATTTTTTGGTGGGGAGAAGTAACTCGTCAAAGGGGTTGTCCATGCTTGGTGTTAAAATCTGCTGTTACTCTATGTAGCTGTAACGGGTGCCTGGTGTCAGCTGCGGCGAGAGGCTTTAACTCTTCTTCTTTAACTCTCCGGATGCTCCGTTACTGCAAAATTAGAATGTCCATCTTGTAATGTACTGTGTGTATGCAGTGCTTCACCCACCTGTGGGGCTGGACTCTCCTCAGGACACAGAGCTCCAATCCGTCGCAGGCACACACAAATGTTATCAGAATCCTTGTTCATTTTCTGTAAAACTTTTCTTGAATCATGTTTCTTCAAAACAAAGACAGTCCATCCATTTTCACAAAGCATGAACATAACATCTCCTTCACTCTTCCTGGTCTGTCCCTGCTGCTTTTCTTGCTGCACCATGGTTTCCAAACCCAAGGCTTCCCGTTAGCTGTCACTGGATGCTCCCCATCAAAATTCCCCATTCTGGGCAAGCAAATACCAGACTTCCGCTTGCAGTCTCTAAATGGACCTTAGGTCCCGGACGACACGGACAATGTCCCACAGACGTTAGACCAAGATTCTTCCAGTTGCCTTTACCTTCAGGTGCTCCAAGAACCAAACTTCCTCCAGACCTTCTCTATTGGCTTCATTCCTAGTCCTGAGGACTCTGACTGACTAAAAACTCTACTCTAGCCAACCTGACCCCCCCCCAGGGAAACTCCTCGCACGGGCCATTCTATTGGTACAAACATTTAACTATTGCTATCTTATCCCAATCTAAATCTCCCATTATCTAACATCTTTCCCTCTAATTTTATAGTGCCCTCTAGTGTCCCAAATACTACCTATCACCCACTATTATTCTATACAAACCTCTAAACTATCCCTAACTCTAGGCCCAACATTACTTTAATACACACTGTACAATACATATTACAAATATACAACATTCACAGTGGGAGGGCACGTGGCGTATCTGCAGGGCTGCCATTAGGAATTTCGGGGCCCCATACTGGCAAAATTTTTGGGGCCCCCTTGAGATTCTGCCCAGGCTCCACCCCAACCCCACCCTCCACCCCTCAAACTGTCCACAGTCCCACCGCTCTCTCTTGGAAAAACTCCACTTCTCACCAATCACACAATAACAGATCCCATCTCCTGATCACACAAATAGCCAGCAGCTCTTGTTTTGGCCAAAAGATTTTTTAAATCTGCCACCACGACAAGGTAGACTCTTTCGGCCAGGCCCTACTCTACTCTAACCTATTAAACATTTGTTAAAATATCCAATACAATTTAGGTATATATTTTATTTTTCAATTTTTAAAATGACCAGTAATATCACGTCCAAAGGGACAAATACCACCGCACCATGTCCAGACACCATATTACCACCACATGGTGACCAATAATACCACATACAAGAACAAATACAGCTACACCATGACCAGAACACAAATTACCACCAGTGACAGAATAGCACATACAAAGGACAAATACCACCGCACCATGCCCAGACCACATCTTACCACCACAGTGACAGAATACTACAAAACTGATCATTAATAAAAAAAAAAATAATATTATCACCATAAGTGCCATTATACACAGGAGATCAGTACTTAGTATGCAGTGTCTGTGTACAGGTAATAGAGTGATCACCGGTGACATTATACACAGGATCTCTGTATATAGTGCCAGTGTACAGGTAATACAATGATCACCAGTTACATTATGAACAGGACCTCTGTATATAGTGTCAGAGTACAGATAATACAGTGATCACTGGTGACATTGTACACATGATCTCTGTATATAGTGTACAGTGTCAGTGCACAGGTTATACAGTGATCACTCTTGACATTGTACAAAGGCACTCTGTATATACTGTCAGTGTACAGGCAACACACTGACTCACCAGTGACGTGTCTAGGTGAAGTCCTTTATCTTTGCTTTTCATCTTTCATCCAGCACAGAATGCCATCACGTCTTCCAGCCAGGGCTCATCTCTGCAGGAAATAACACAGTTATCTAGAGCTCCACTTGCAGAACACATTACTTAATTTTTTTCCCAACTTCCACACTACACCAGATGAAGAAAAAAAGGTGACATAGTGTTGCTTTGCACAGTAACAGGACCTCCCCCCATTTAAAACAGTATCCTCAAAAAAAATAAAATAAATACATCACTGCAGTAATATCCCTTAATTAGCCCCTATGGTAATAATATCCCCCATCCTAGGCTCCAATATCCCCCAACCTGTCTCATTCCTGATTCCAGCCATATTTTCTCTCATCTTGCCCTCATGAGTATCCATTCTGCCCCCATATGATCTCCCGATCCTGCCCCATCTGTCTACATCGTATCCATCCTGCCCCATCCTGTGTCTCACATTCTGTCCCCATATCCATTCTGCCCCTCCTGTGTCTCACTGTCACATTCTGCCCCCATGTCCATTCTGCCCCCGGCTCCCAGTGTCTTACATTCTGCCCCCATGTCTCACATTCTGCCCCCATGTCTCACATTCTGCCCCCATGTCTCGCATTCTACCCCCTGCCCCATCTCACATTCTGCCCCCTGCCTGCCCTGGGGCCCTGTGACTGTGGTGGGACTGCTGCAGTGCGGTTGGCTGCACAGGGCCCCCCTGGCCCCTACCTGCCCGGGGGCCCTGTGGCTGTGGTGGGACTGCTGTTGTGCGGCTGGCTGTGCAGGGCCCCCATGGCCCCTGCCTGCCCTGGGGCCCTGTGGCTGTGGTGGGACTGCTGTCATGCGGCTGGCTGTGCAGGGCCTCCTTGGCCCTTGCCTGCCCTGGGGCTCTGTGGCTGTGGTGGGACTGCTGCCATATGCTGGCTGCGCAGGGCCCCCCCTTGCCCCTGCCTGTCCTGGGGCTCTGTGGCTGTGGTGGGACTGTTGCATTGTGGCTGGTTGCGCAGGGCCCCCCTGGCCCCTGCCTGTCCTGGGGCCCTGTGGCTGTGGTGGGACTGTTGCATTGTGGCTGGCTGCGCAGGGCCCCCCTGGCCCCTGCCTGTCCTGGGGCCCTGTGGCTGTGGTGGGACTGTTGCATTGTGGCTGGCTGCGCAGAGCCCCCCCGGGCCCCTGCCTGTCCTGAGGCCCTGTGGCTATGGTGGGACTGCTGCATTGTGGCTGGCTGCGCTGGGCCCCCCTGGCCCCTGCCTGTCTTGGGGCCCTGTGGCTATGGTGGTGTCATGGTCACGTGTGTCTGGACACAGCGAGTACCGCAAGGCGAACCCATATGACACACATGACCCTGGATACACCGCCTCCAGTAGGGCGAATTTAAATAATAAGACGTGCAGCTGGATACACCGCCTCCAACTGGCGAATTTAAATATTACATGTGTATATATACAAAAGTCTGGAAACCCCGCCTCCAGTAAGGCGAATTTAAACAATAAAGGGGAAACCTGGGTAACAATAACAATGGTGGGCCCTGCGATGGGGAAACGGGGAAGTGGAGACCTCCTGCACTTCCTTGAGTCAGTGTCTCTACACTCCTATTGTTCCCTATGCTGGTTTCGCAACGGGCGATGCACAGGAACCTCAAAACCCTGACTCGCCCTGCACCTAAACCCTCACTAGGGAATTGGTCGGTGCGGAAACTAATCCCACCACTGCACTAAACACACATAAGGAAAAATGACAATACAGGGGGACACCACATAGCTTTGCTCTGTTGCTTATGCTCCTCGCAACAGAGCCCACCATCTGCGTGCCTCTTTTCCTTCAACCGGATCCATCACCATAACCGGATCCATCACCATAGTGCAGCCTTGGAGCAGAGTCCACCACCAGTTGCAGCTGCCCAGTAAACAGAGTCCCAAAGATGAGTCCAGGTTCTGCCAAAAAGTCCAGCATGCTTGAGTCCAACCTTTCTGCCAAAAAGTCCAGCATGCTTGGGTCCAGCTTTCAGCAACCAAGTCCAGCATGCTGAGTGCAACTCTCACCATAGTCGCCACTCCACCAAGCCATGCAAGCACTTCCTGCTGACACCATAAACTGTGACTCCACCACGCCCTGCCAGCCCTTCTTGCAGACCCCATCGTTGGACTCCACCAATCCATGCCAGCACTCCTTGAAGACTCCATAGCTGCCACTCGTCCTCTCTGGCTGGGCTGCCCAGGACTCTTGTTCAGCTCCATCTTCCACCCAGGCTTACTTGTGAATGACTAACTGAAGACCTATCACCAACAGTGATTGATACACCTGACACTCTTTTATAGAGCATTCACACCTGCTTTATAATTATGTGCACTTAACCAAAGAAACTAAAGTGCACTACCGCTCACCACCACCGGGGCAACTTAGAACAAACGATACCACAGTGCAATAATTCTAATGGCCACCGGGGGCAATCACACCACTTTGGCACACAGCCAAAGGAAAAAAAGTTCACTTGTGCATTTAAAACTGTCAGATCAAACCTGGATCATGACAGGCCGGACTGCTGTATTGTGTCTGGCTGCGCTGGGCCCCCCTGCCCTGAGACTACTCACCTGGTCACTCGCCTGCCGCCTCCACGTCTGGTCCGCTGCGCACACTGCCGCCTCTTCTCTCCTGGTGTCTGCCGCCCGACGGTCCACCGCTCCCAGCCACCCACGTGCATGCACACCAACACCGCACACACAGCACGCTCTGCTCCGAATGAGGAAGTGGAGCAGGCTGGCTGGACGGGACCCATAATGCACTGGGGCGGGCCGTAGCTTAAAGCGCCTGCTTCCTGCAGCCTGAACAAAACATTGGGGGGGCCCGAGCGCACAGCCCGGGCTGCCAGCGTGCTCTGGTGGCCGGGCCCCCCAATTCACGGGGCCCCATACACCAGTAAGGGCTGTAATGCCCTGATGGCGGCCCTGCATATCTGGACACCCCCTTACATAGCTGCAGACTTGTCAGTCTTCACAGGGTGCACAGTGCATGCTATTAGGATTCTCCAGTGTCAGGGCCAGGAGCAGGCAGGCTCGAGACCGCAAATATGCAATTTGCATACATACGGTCAAGTGCTAACTAGACATGCATGGTCTCACTCAATACAAGTAAACAGAGTGAGGCCAGACACATCTAGTCTGAATGTAGCAGACAGCATGCAAATACTTGCATGCTTACAGTCACATGACTCCCCCTTGTCTCACTGTTGGCATCTCATGGACAACACTCATGGACATGGGCTATTTTTGGAATGCTGTGGATACCATGAATACTAAGTGTGGAGGAATTCTATAGAATGAAATTACCAAACATGTGATGTGTTTTTTTTATGAATGGAACACTTGAATACACTTGTGAAGTATATATTTGTTGGATTATAAGAGTGTTTGCACATAGTGTTATATAAAATGACACATCAAGTGTTTTGCACTGTATCCATTGAAATGATACATGATACAATGATTGATCACAATGATGATGTGATTACTGATTGCTATCACATATACAGTACATACAATTCACATATTTCAAGCATAGGTATGTGAGGAAGCCAGGGTGGTAGTTGTGGCGAGATGCTGTTGCATTTCCACACCCTGGCACCCCACAAATGAAACATAAAGCAGTACACTCACTTTAGGTCCTGGGGTCCCTTCTGCTTCAGCCATTCCGGCTCCAGATTCCCAGTTCTCACAAATGACTCCAGAATCTAGGTCCATGCTTAACAGTACAACTTTACTTAATAACAGGGTTCTTGACACAGATACAGCACAGTTCTTATGTAATGACATTCCTGGAGCTTTCCCTCTTTTTCCTGCAGTCTCTGCCTCATCCTGGTATTCCCTGCCTTGCTGGAAAATCTCTGTCCCATCCTGGCAATCTGTGCCTCGCTGGACAATCTCTGTCCCATCTGACATTTTCTGTCTTGGCAATCTCTGTCACACTGGACAATCCCTGTCCCTTCTGACATCTCTGTCTTTCCTGGTAATCGCTGCCTCGCTGGACAATCTGTCCCTTCTGTGGCATCTGTGCTTTTAAGTCCACCAGCTTCCTCCCATTCCCCTTGTCTGGTTTCAATAGGAAAAGGTAAAAGGCTTGCCAACTCAGCTTCACCTAATCCAGGCCATAGACCCTGGATCCTCCTTGGAATGGTTAGCGTTTAAGATGGTGACCCCTTGCACTCCGTTTCACCTGGGGTCCATTCTTGCCTCAGCAACTTCACCCCCACAGCTATCTGACTGCTTTCACTGCTGCATCACTACTTCTTGCCCTGGGCATGGCCGCCCGGACTCTGCTCACTAACCAGGAAGTCCCATCACTATATCCCACTGTTCTGCCCTACACCCATCTGTAACTCCTCCCAGCCTGGAAAACCCCTTATACTAACTATGCTATTCTAAAGCTCTCATTCTCTATCTCTACTATGCCCCCCTATTCTATGCCCACTACTGTCCTATACTACTGCCACCTTCTATCCTATTCTATCCCTGATCCTATACACAACTCATCAAGTGCATACACATTACAGCAACATTACACGAATGCATTAACAGTCATAAACACTATGGAACTGCACACATTAAATGTGAATACTGTCCAAAGAGGGGGAGGCAGATGACGGCCTCTGTCATCGCCTTACAGGTACCGTATATAGAATATTCATGAGCACTGAATGACAATTAATCTCAAGATGACTTTAGAAACTAAAAGTAATGCTAAGTAATCAGGACACTGACGCTAAACAGCTTTATATATGACCTTCTGCCCTTGGAACAATATTCTTTGTGCTGCTTGGCTCTACAGAGAGACATAAGCATGCTGTTTAGAAAGGCGGTTCAGCCTGTGGAAATACATTTGCTGTAGTCTGAATACCAGTTTTGCTCTTGGCAAGACACTAAACTTCACAATACCTTTAGAGCTGTCTTGCTCAGAACAGTACTTCACTGTTCATGAAAGCCATAATCTGCATTTATACGCGCCCAGAAATCAAGGTCTTTTGTAATGTTTTATAACACTCCATCACTTTCCAAACAGTTCCACTGATTGATATCTGTGAACCTGAACAGTGTCACCAAGTTCCAGCCAGTGTGTGAATAGGAGCAATTTATTGAAGAGCATATTCAATGCTTAGGCATGAACACGAATTACCACAGCATGTCCTGTCATTTCCCCTTCTCCTATGTTAGATAGAACATTATCTATAGGGAGCATAATTTATGAATATAAATGGAAATCTGATCATGTGGCTCAAGCATTTAAATAGAAAGATATTTGGATCAATTGAAGTAGTAAGAAAGTTGTTGGTGGGGTATATTTGTTCAGACAAAGATATAGTCGGGGAAAAAAGGGTTGCAGCTTTGCATTCATAAACACACACATTTAGACCAAATATATTTTGCAAGGTTTATTTTAATAAATATAAAATTAAATAAAAAATTTTTTTGATAGAAGCCCACTTAGAAAATTCAGACCACTATGTTTCTATTGTAGTATGTTTATTGTACCCTCTGCTAGAACAATTACCATCTTTTAATAAAAAAAATATACAGGAATACAGGGCTTACAACATAATCATGCAAATCATCTCCCCTTCCATCCTCTGCATAGAGTCCCCTGCACATGATACAGAGCATGCTCACTACACTCACACATTGACATTTTCGCTGCTGGAATATTAAATCACTGTAATCGAGACTGTGAAAATGTGATGACTACTGACGAGTAGTTCTTATATAGTGCCATCATATTCCGCAGCGCTTTACACACATTATCAAAACTATTCCCATTGGGGCTCACAATCTATATTCCCTATCAGTATGTCTTGGAGGGTGGGAGGAAACCCACTCAACACGGGGAGAACATACATACTTCCGACCGCATGATGCTGCCTCTGGAGTGCAACCGGAGGCTGTAGAAGTATAAACATCATGCACGCTGCCGGATGTGCAGGCCCCCTGATGAAGGCAGGACCAAAACGCGCGTTGGGGTGGACACGCATCTTCATGGACTGTGGACTGCGTCCTAGTTTTTGGTAACGACCACCCCTATACTGTTGTCATTAAGCTGTTACGTGACATGTAATGTGTGTATATAATTTGATCTGCGTATCATCCCTTGTTCTCTTTGTGTATCCACAGCCATTACACAGCAGGGGCACATTTATAAGATTATCTCAGCACAGGAACATTTCATTTATATACATCCAATTGTGGAACTTATTATTATTCCTAAATCTATTGATTAAAAAGAACTTTTGCTCTTGGGGACCCCCTTTTAGCACCAGGTCCTGAGTGTGATTGCAACTCCAGCACTTACTTTAGTTACACTCCTAGCGCCTGTTAAATAATGGTTATGCCGGAGTGCTAGGGTTCTTTCAAACAACTTAATTGGCAGGGGTACTGGGAGTTGGACCTTCACCGATATGGGGATGTCATTTTTTATGCCATTTTTCTATAAGCGTCTCTGTAGGACTTAAAAATACAATATAATGTCATAATGTTATACAATGTCAATATAATGTCTTCGATGCATGAATCAAATGCATATGCTTTAAAATGCAGCAAAATAACATGTAACATCGGACAATTATTGCTTTATTAATCACATATAAATAACATCTATTTATATACCGATAGAACTGTTCTGCAAATGTTGGAAAGCCACAAAGCAGTGATGACAGACCATTACCAGCTGGGCAAAATCACTAAACACCTGCAAACCTTAGTTTTAATTTTTTTTTTTAACTTATTTTTAGTGGAAATTATAGAAAATTCAGAATAGCTGCATATTCTAGCTGTGAACTAGATGAATACTCTGTTGAAGCAAAACTTTTACAGCCATTCTTTTATATGTAAAGATAATGAGATGTTTCCAGGAACCATCTTGTTATTCCTGGAGAACATTTTTTTCTATTGTGATGTGTTCTGGTTGTTGTGCTTAGTGATGCAAACCATTTTCATAGCCATACTCTAGAGATTTATTATCCTATAAAATAGATCTGAAATGGTTACTGGCATTCACACATGAGCACATGTAGATACAGCATTTGTGAGAGAAATAACAAATGACTATGCTGGCACTAAACAAAACATGAGCTCAAAATATTAACCCATATCATGCTCAGTATTCATCCTTGAATATAAGGATTTCAGAGATTTTAATGCTGATTATTTTTACGGAGAATTAGTGGTTATATTTTACTGCAAATATCTTCAACTGGAGTAATTTTTTCTAAATTTCTGATTTTTTTATGCTATAGAAATTTAATTCTGGGTTCAAAATCTTCAGCCTATGCTTTGTGGTCGGCTTCTTTGTCCACTGAGCAACACCAGATACAACTTTTCTGTGGATGTTTAGTTTCTTTTATCCTTGGTTCAGTCTTTTTACGGTTTTCATTTGCTCATTTGTCTGCCCTATCACCATTTGGGTGCGGCTTTATATACTTTCCCTCTCTGGTATTTCCTACTGGTGATAGTCTCATTTGGATGTCCAGCCATTCTCCTGTAGTTTAAGCCAGTTAGTGAAAGATAAGCTAGGTTTCTCTGCTGTTTATTTTTTTTACCCTACGAGTATCTTCAGTTTATTTTTGGGAAGTAGTCAGCATATTCTCTAATAGTACGTAATTAAATTTTTATTTTGTGGTTTGCTTTACTCATTCTGGGATCTCTTACTATTTCAGCACACTTTCCCTTCTGTAGGTAATTTGCGCTCTGCCCTCCAGCTTTTTTGGATGAACGTGACGTGTTTGATGTGTAATGTCACGTGTGACTGGATACACCGCCTCCAGCAGGGCGAATTTCTATAACACCTGTGAACCTGGATACACCGTCTCCAGCAGGGCAAATTTAAACAGAGTTAAGGGGAACACCGGGGAAGCCGTTACAATGGAGGGCCCTGCAATAGGGAACGGGGACGTGGAGACCTTCTGCACTCCCCTGAGTCAGTGTCCCTACACTCCTGACGATCCCTTGGCAGGTTCCGCACCTGGCGACGAGCTGGATACCTCAAATCCCTAGCGCGCCCTGCACCTATCCCTTTCTAGTGATCTGAACGGTGCAGAAACTAATCCCACCACTGCACTAATACACACAAGGAAAGTAACAAACAGGGAAAAACACCACTTAGCTTTGCTCTGTTGCTATTGCTCCCAGCAACAGAGTACGACACCAAAGTTCAGCTTCACCTCTGAACCTCGACACCTGAATTCAGCTTCCGCCTGAAGCTATTACACCAGAGCTCCCCTGAGCTGCCAGGAACTCCTCTCTGTAGTTCCTTCCTTCACCAGACTTGGTTGGAAATGAGCAATATCACCAACAGTGAATGAGACCACCTGCTACTCCTTTATAGATAAGGAGCCAGGGTATCACACCTGCGTCATTATCACATGCAATAACACTAGCGGCCACCGGGGGCAACTGAACCAAAGTAACCAGAGTGCAATGACCCTAACGGCCACCGGGAGACAAAACTAGAACTAAAACAACCACAGTGTAATGACCCTAACGGCCACCGGGGGCAAAACTAACTTTAAGCCAACAGTTTAAAGGAAAAAAAAAGGTTACTTGTGCAAAATCTGTCGTAATCCAACCTGGATCATGACAGTACCCTCCCTCAATGAGGGGCCTCTGGACCCTCAAGACCGCTCTTCACCAAAAAAAGAAAACACCTACAGTGGGGACGCCCAGATCCAGAGTTCACCCCAACAACTACCTGAACTTCAGGTTTATGACAAACGAGCACCGCTGGTATTGGCAATGTATGTTCCAGAGGCACCACCCCTCTCCAAAGCGCTGATCTGGGGAACAAATGGTGTATAAGCAAATTTGTGGGTAATTCCAGCTGGTAAGTCTCCGGGCCGATGATGGCCGACACCAGATACGGCTCGATCACCTGAGAATTCCAGACCCCCGCAACACACTTCCACTGGATGTTTTTGGTGGCCACCCATACATGCTCGTTCACACACAGGTCCGGACCTGAACGTTTATTGCCACACATTCGTTTGTCACAATACGGTGAACTCTTTCTGGAACTAACAGAGGCGTCCCCCTGTGTCACCACACTCACACCCCTGCAATTCACCAAGGGATACACCACCCTCCAACCCCTCCCACTACGAGGTCTGCGCCTCTCAGGGTTGGCTAATGGCGATGGTTGAGCCTTGCCCCTACTCTCCTGCAGCACCTCAGCTGCTCCCACTGGAGAGGAAGGGGATGTTTGTAGACAGACGGCAGAGACAGTAGCCCCTAGGCAGCAGCCCTCACATGACTGCTCCCCGCTGACTACTTCCCTAGTCCGCCAATCCCAAACCGGGTTGTGTTTTTTAGATCAAGGGGGGCCCCCAACGATAGGTGCTGGCTTTCCCTCCAAGATGTAGTATGACTGGGACTCATCATGATGTCCACTATGCAGCTCAATGTTTTCTATGACTTGGTTTAACCCCCCTGGCTTAGTGGGACAGAGTCAATGGCCTAGACGCTAATGGGTTTGTCGGCGCCTCACACCTTAGATCATGAGTCTGGACAAAATGAGCATCCACCTGACTGATTTCTGCTCCACTGTTAACAAGCACCAGTATGCCCTCAGGTACCTCGCCAACCGTCACCTCTGCTGATATAGTACCTTCTGAGGGCGAGGAGGAAATATACACTCCCAGGTTGCCTTCCTCCACACGACCAGGGGGACACGGCTTCTCTGATAGTACAGAAGTTTTGACGTGAGCGCCAAGGACTAAATCATTAGTCTGCTCACTACAGGGACATACCCCTTCTCCTTGGGGAACACCAGGCAGCACCATTGGGACACCAACTCCTTCCACCTGCCTGGGTACGTCCGCTTGTATAAGCATGTCCTGCTCCCCAGCAGGGACTCCAAGGCGCATCTTCGCCAAAGCCGCAGTTGAGGCAGAGGGTAGGCCTCAGACCCATAATTCTGCTGCAGGTGCTGCTTAAACACATCATTCAGCTCCTCACTCATCTCAGTGAGGACCAGCAGCAACTGCTCACTGGTCTGAACTTGGCCCATGGCTTACCAGAGAAAAATGTTATGGTTGTAATGTCACGTGTGACTGGATACACCGCCTCCAGCAGGGTGAATTTCTATAACACCCGTGAACCTGGATACACTGCCTCCAGCAGGGCGAATTTAAACAGAGTTAAGGGGAACACCGGGGAAACCATTACAATGAAGGGCCCTGCAATAGGGAACGGGGACATGGAGACCTCCTGCACTCCCCTGAGTCAGTGTCCTCCTTACGATCCCTTGGCAGGTTCCGCACCTGGCGACGAGCTGGATACCTCAAATCCCTAGCGCGCTCTGCACCTATCCCTTTCTAGTGAACTGGATGGTGCAGAAACTAATCCCACCACTGCAATAATACACACAAGGAAAGTAACAAGCAGGGAAAAACACCACTTAGCTTTGCTCTGTTGCTATTGCTCCCAGCAACAGAGTACGACACCAAAGTTCAGCTTCACCCCTGAAGCTCGACACCTGAATTCAGCTTCCGCCTGAAGCTATTACACCAGAGCTCCCCTGAGCTGCCAGGAACTCCTCTCTGTAGTTCCTTCCTTCACTAGACTTGGATGGAAATGAGCAATATCACCAACAGTGAGTGAGACCACCTGCTACACCTTTATAGATAGGAGCCAGGGTATCACACCTGCTTCATTATCACGTGCAATAACACTAGCGGCCACCGGGGGGACACTGAACCAAAGTAACCAGAGTGCAATGACCCTAACGGGCACCGGGGGCAAAACTAGAACTAAAACAACCACAGTGTAATGACCCTAACGGCCACCGGGGGCAAAACTAACTTTAAGGCTACAGCTTAAAGGAAAAAAAAAGGTTACTTGTGCAAAATCTGTCATAATCCAACCTGGATCATGACATGATGACCTTTCAATCAGCATAGGTCTGAGTTGCCATCGTCTAGCTTATGGTTAGGCCTATCTCAGTACAGGAACCACTAGGCACTGCGGGGTCAGGATCTCATGTCTATACAGGGTCAGATTCAATTTTTAGTGTGTTACCTATTTTTCTGAGTGAGTTGCAAAACTATCATAACAGATACCATAAGGCCCTTCCCGAAACATGGATTGAAACATACAGATGCATTAAATTCCTTTAAGCTTATTTTACCATTACTAACCCCTTTACCCCAAAGGGTTGTTTGCATGTTAATGACCAGGCCAATTTTTACAATTCTGACCACTGTCCCTTTATGAGGTAAACTCTAGAACGTTTCCATGGATCCTGGCGATTCTGACAATGTTTTCTCATTACATATTGTACTTCATGATAGTGGTAAAATTTCTTTGATATGACTTGCTTTTATTTATGAAAAAAACGTAAATTTGGCGAAAATGTAGCAATTTTCCAACTTTGAATTTTCATGCCCTTAAATCACAGAGATTTGTCACATAAAATACTTAATAAGTAACATTTCCCACATGTTTACTTTCCATCAGCACAATTTTGGAACCAAAATTTTTTTTGTTAGGAAGTTATAAGGGTTAAAAGTTAAACAGTGATTTTTCATTTTTACAACACATCACATTTGAAGTCACTTTGAGGGGTCTATATGATAGAAAATACCCCAAAGAGACACCATTCTAAAAACTGCACCCCTGAAGGTGCTCAAAACCACATTCAAAAAGTTTATTAACGCTTCAGGTGCTTCACAGGAAATTTTGGAATGTTTAAAAAAAAAAAATGAACATTTAACTTTTTTGCACAAAAAATTTACTTCAGATCCAATTTTTCTTATTTTACCAAGGGTAACAGGAAAAATTGGACCACAAAAGTTGTTGTACAATTTGTTCTGAGTATGCTGATACCCCATATATTCAGGTAAACCATTGTTTGGATGCATGGCAGAGCTCGGAAGGGAAGGAGCGCCGTTTGACTTTTTCAAACCAAAATTGGCTGGAATTGAGATCGAGGCCATGTCATGTTTGGAGAGCCCCTGATGTGCCCAAACAGTGGAAACCACCTTAAAATGACCTGATTTTGGAAACTAGACCTCCAAAGGAACTTATCTAGATGTGTGGTGAGAACGTTGAACCCCCATGTCTTTCACTAAAGTTTATAACGCCCAGGTGTGAAAATAAAAAAATCATATTTTTTCCACAAATATGATCTTTTAGTGCCCAATTTTTTATTTTCCCAAAGGTAACAGGAGAAATTGGACCCCAAAAGTTGTTGTCCAATTTGTCCTGAGTACGGTAATACCCCATATGTGGGGGGAACCACTGGGCGCATGGCAGAGCTCGGAAGGGAACGAGCGCTGTTTGACTTTTTCAATGCAGAATTGGCTGGAATTGAGATTGGACACCATGTCACATTTAGAGAGCCCCTGATGTGCCTAAACAGTGGAAACCCCCCAATTCTAACTCCAACCCTAACCCCCACGCACCACTAACACTAATTCCAACCCTAATCATAACTGTACCATCATAACACACCCCTAACCATAATCCTAACCCTAACCCTAATCCCAACACTAACCGTAATCCAAACCCTAACCCCAGGTCTAGCTTTAATCCTAACTTTAGCCCTAACCCTAACTTTAGCTCCAACCCTAACCCTAACTTTAGCCCCAACCCCAACTCTAACTTTAGCCCCAATCCTAACCCTAACTTTAGCCCCAACCCTAACCATAACTTTAGCCTCAACTCTAACCCTAATGGTAAAATGGAAAGAAATACATTCTTTCATGTTATTATTTTTCCCTAACTAAGGGGGTGATAAAGTGGGGTTTGATTTACTAATTTTTTATTTTGACCACTACGATAGGGTCTATCACAGTGATCAAAATGAACCAATAGGAAAAAATCTCCTATTGTTGGGTGCCAGTCGACAGATCTTGGCGGGTGCACTGCGCATGCACCTGTCATTTTCTTCAGGAAGAAGAAGCCAGCAGCCCGGGGGACTTAAGGGGGGCCTGCAGGGACAATGGAGGTATGGGGGACCCTATTTCTCTCTCCTCTGATTTGCAATCCCATCAGAGGAGAGAGAAATTAAATGGAAAATCTGACTTTTTTTTGGTGGTTGCTGGTATACCATTAATAACGGCGATCGCAACACTGGGGTCGGTAAAACCATCCTGAATCATGTTCTCTTGGGTCTCGGCTACCTCTGGCTACCTCTGATACCGGAAGTATCAAGACTTGTGAAAGAGGCCTTATAGCGGAGTTTTATGTTTGGCAGCTGTCACATGCTAAAAGATGCTTCTTATTGCAAAAAATAGTTTTTGCATCATCACATTTTGAGAGCTATAATATTTCCATATTTTGGCCCACAGAGTCATGGGAGGTTTTGTTTTTTGTGGGATGAGCTGACGTTTTTATTGGTATAATTTTCGGGCACATGACATTTTTGATCACTTTCCATTCCTATTTTTGGGAGACAGAGTGAGCAAAAACCAGCAATTCATGAATTTCTTTTTTTTGGGAGAGGGAGGGCGTTTACACCGTTCCGCGTGTGGTAAGATTGATAAGGCAGTTTTATTCTTTGGCTCAGTACGATTACAGCGATACCTCATTTGTAGTTTTTTTATGTTTTGGCGTTTTTATATAATAAAAACTATTTTATAGAAAAAATAATTATTTTTGCATCACTTTATTCTGACAGTTATAACTTTATTTTTTCGCCGATGATGCTGTATCAAGGCTCGTTTTTGCGGGACAAGATGACGTTTTCAGCGATACCATGTTTATTTATATCTGTCTTTTTTATAGCGTGTTATTCCACTTTTTGCTCGGTGGTATGAAGATAAAGCATTGTTTTTTGCCTTGTATTTTTTTATGGTGTTCACTAAAGCGATTAACTAGTGGGACAGTTTTATAGGTCAGGTCATTATGGGCATGGCGATACCAAATATGTGCACTTTTTATGTGCACTTTTTATGTGCACACGTTGCGGATTGGCCTGTGGAATTTTCCTCACAGAATCTGCATCTCTTGACAGAAAACACAGGCCAAAATGCTTGCTGATTTCATACGGAATTGATGCAGATTTCTTGCTCATTACTTGCAGATTGTCATGCGTTTTTGATGTGTGGATTTGCCTTTCTCAATGTATAGTCAATGGGTGCAGAAACAAAGCGTTTCCGCACAAAGAATTGACATGCCGCGGAAAAAAAAACGCAGCAAATCTGAGCGGATTTTTCTGCAGCATGTGCACAGCAATTCTCAAATTTCCATTGACAATCATTGTTACTGTACTACACTGTGGATTTGATGCAATTCTGCGCATCCAAAACCGCTGCGGAATCGCATCAGAATCCGCAACGTGTGCACACTGTCTTAGGGTATGTGCATATGTTGCAGATTTGCCTGTGGAATTTTCTGCACAGAATCTGCGTCTCTTAGCAGAAAACGCACGTAAAAATCCAAGCTGATTTGATGCGTTTTTTCATGTGGATTTGTATGCGTTTTTGTAAGCTAAATAAAGATATGTTATTTAACAAAAAAAGAATTGCCATGTCATTTGTTTGTCCAACCTCTTTTTTTACATACTCCATTGAAGAATAATGTTTACAAACATAGATAGATAGATAATAAATAGATAATAAATAAATATATCTATAGATAGATATTTCTATAGATATAAAAAATCTGCGTTAGGCCAGGGTCACACTTGCGAGAAACTCGCACGAGTCTTGCACCTCAATACCTGGCACTGCCACCGGCACTAGGACTGGAGCATTCAGCTGCATAGAAATACATGCAGCCGCACACCCCGGTCCTGAGTGCCGGCGGCAGTGCCGGGTTTTGAGGCATGAGACTTGTGTGAGTTTTTCGCAAGGGTGACCCTGGCCTTAAATGCAATATCTGTTTAATTTTGAAGAAAGGGGAAAAAAAATTGCGTGGGCTCCCGCGCAATTTTCCAGTCCAGAGAGAGAAAGCCAGTGACTGGAGGCCGATGTTTAAAGCCTGGGAAAGGGGTAATACACATGGATCTTCCCAAGCTACTAATATCAGCCCGCAGCTGTCGGCATAGCCTTTACTGGCTATTAAAATAGGGGTCCCCCCAAAAAAATGACGTGGGGTCCCTCTATAATTAATAGCCAGAAAAGGCTATGCAGACAGCTGCGAGCTGATATTTATAGCCTAGGAATGGACCATGGATATTGCCCCCCCGGCTACAAACACCAAACACCAGCCTGCAGCCGCCCCCAGATAGCCTATCTCTTCCCACTGCCATGTAGTGGTGGCATATGAGGTAATAAGGGGTTAATGTCACCTTTGTATTGTAAGGTGACATCAAGCCCAGTTAGTAATGGAGAGGCGTCAATAAGATACCTATCCATTATTAATCCTATAGTAGTGAAAGAGTTAAGTAAAGACACAGCCAGAAAAGTATTTTAATATTGTTAATTTCACCATACTTACAACCACGCCTAATTCCCCAACTCCCTCGATCACCTGCAAAAAATAAAAAAATATAAACCAATAGTATACTCCCTGTTACGACGTAGTCCAATTAATAACGAGTGTCCCACGACGATCTCCCCTATAGACCAGTGACATCGGGCGATGTCACTGCTCTACAGGGCCTCCCACGATGCACTGACAGGAGATAATGCCTCCTGTAGTGTATCACTGAAGAGGTTACCTGAGTTCAGGCTCTTACTTTACAGCAATGCTGTGTGGGAATTTTCTCGCACAACACTGCCGGTGAGAGAATGAACTCAGGTGACCTCTCTCCCGGCAGCGGCGGAGAGATACATTGCGGAGGATTACTTCCGCCTGTCAGTTCAACGCAGGAACCCCTGTAGAACACTGACATTGCCCGACTGACATGGGAGATCATCGTGGGATACTCATTATTAACTGGACTACGGCGGTAAGGTAATGTATAAGTTGGTTTATTATTTTTATTTTTATTTTTATTACAGATGATCGAGGGCTTTGGGGACTAGGTGATTGGTGAGTATGTACTCTGTTATTTGTTGTATGTACTGTCTGTAATGCATGTTATATGTATGTACTGTATGTTCTGTGTTTTTTTACTACTGAACACATGCATTGTCTGATGGAACTACTGTCCCATCATCGGCAATGTTATCACTGTGAGCATTCATATCCGGATGGAAGCAGTAGTCCCATCAGACAATGGCTGCCTACACAGACGCTCATACACACAGGGACACACGCACACACAGAGACACAGACCCGCACAAACACATACACGCAGACCCCAGCACACAGACACAGTCTCCATCCAAACACTTCCCTTCTCCCGATCTGCAGCGATTCTAGCACCCACATCCGCAGCAAATCCGCAGATCTTTTTTTACACCTGTGGTTTTGCTGCAGATGTGCCTGACTCAATGGAAGTCAATAGGTGCAGAAACGCTGCAGATCCGCAAAAAGGATTGAAATGCTTTGGAAAAAACACTGCAAATCTGCGCGGATTTTTCCGCAACTTTTTTCACTGCAATTCTTAAATTCACATTGACTAACATTGGCTGTGCACTACACTGCGGATTTGATGCATTTCTGTGTGTCAAAAAATGCTGCGGAAACGAATCTAAATCCGCAACGTGTGTACACAGCCTTATTGTTTAGATTTTTATATTCAAATATTTATTTAGTGATAGAATAAATATTTTTTATTATTATTCTCTTTTAAATATTTTAGCAATTATTTAAAAAAATGTTTTTGCTTCATTCTAATTTTTACACTTAGTCCCACTAAGGGACACTCATTTTTTGCAGTCTGATCGCTTCTATAGCATGCAGATGAAGCAGCATCCGCATGC
This sequence comes from Dendrobates tinctorius, assembly GCF_039654945.1. Classification (NCBI taxonomy): domain Eukaryota; kingdom Metazoa; phylum Chordata; class Amphibia; order Anura; family Dendrobatidae; genus Dendrobates; species Dendrobates tinctorius. The sequence goes on from NW_027361773.1 coordinate 1,150,699, forward strand.
TACAGAAGCTGTCAGCGCTGCCATCTGTGCTCACTGACCTGAGAGACTTCCTAACATGCACTGTGCATGACTGGAAGTTTCTCAGCTCTGGTAAACTGGTTACCATAGCAGCGATCGGGACCCCGTTTCACACCGTGGGGTCTCCGATCCAAAGGCAAAAGGGCTGTCAGCCCTCTGCATGCTCCCAGAGCGCTGCAATCATGTTCTGTGGTCTGTGACCGCTCCTGGCACATGGTTGATTCTCACAGCTGACACTTGGCCACAATCAGCCGCGCACCACCTGGGTGCGCCACCGATTACTATACTATGACTATGACGTACTCTTCCGTCCATGGTCAGACAGGCCCAGGGAACATGGACAGAATAGTACGTCTAATGTCAGAGAGGGGTTAACATTTTGTTAATTGATTTTTGCAACTGGGACAATAAAAAATGCAACAAACCCACAAAAAAAGCTTATGTATTTCAGTCCATAGCACTCAAGTCATTGTTTGCATTGGGCTCTTTAAACCTAAGGCTGGGTTCACATAGCGTTTAGGGGGTGCGTTTAATGCATCCGTTACATAGCGGCATTAACGCTACCTAACAGATGTGTTAATGCATCCATACACTGCTATAGATGAGCGCATCGCTAACGCATGCTGATTATGTGCCGTCATTCTGTAACGGACCCTCGGATGCGGGCTTCAGCGTCCGAGGGTCCGTCACTGCTAGTGCAGATGAAGCATCTGCGCTAGCAGGATCATATAACATGATCGCGTTATGGGAGTAGCGTTAATGCAGTCCATCAACGCTATGCATTGAACGGACTGCATTGACGCTATGTGAACCTTGCCTAACCCAAAATAGAATTTTCAGTTACTAACAACAATATGATGGCATAACATATTAGAATCATGCTGCATCTATGTAGCTTACACCAAAGTAAAAAATCATTACATTAGCCCTGTTACCAAAATGTATCTTGGGTCTAACTACGTACAACTTCCCTGTGTAGTTGCTGGCCACTGGCCAGAGCATATATTTCAGCTGCATGATTGGTAATATTCCTTCTAAGCATTTACATCTAATGAATAGGGAAGTTAGGGACCAGGAACTGTTTCTTTATTTCTTCTAAGCCGGGCAATAAAGAACCCAATCTAGTAGGGAGTATTTCAGCCTAAACTAAGTATGCAAAAGTATAAACTAAGCACATACCCTTGCAAGTGTTATAGCCAGGGGCATATTAAGAGTAGTCATGGCCCCAGTGTAGAGTTGGGGCCCCTCAGTGCCTGATGTACCATGTAACATGTCACGTTATCCCATTCACAGATACACTTTAGTGCACATCTTCAGATGAAAAATGACAGAGAAAGTGCATTTTTTCTTTTATATACAGCGCTGTAGATAACATGGCAGTATAGATTGTAGAGAATACTATGTAATAAGCAATATATATACAACACGGACGCTAGATAATATGGGACACAACTATATATTGCAAAAGGACAAGAGGAGCGCATGCGCAGTTTTAATGTGACCGCTGCTATCTGTCTGCACAAAGATGGCAGCGGTCTGATTTACTGCGCCTGCACGAATTCTGCCCAGGAGCAGTGAATAATTCGGCTGATCCCGGCAGCAGATGTGTGACGTGTCTACAGGCAGAGGAAGCCGGTCACATAAAAGGGGTTTTCCCACAAACGAAGGTTCATTTTAAAAATTGTCTGTGTCTGACCATGTGCGGGGTATACCACATCTCCTGGGCAGGGGAGGAAACAAAAGACAATACTGACATTACAGCAGGGGATCACAGAGGATTCATTTTGTGAGGTAAAATATTTCACTGACTATTTTTAAACAATATTTTACCTCCCCTCCTTCCTCCCCAGCCCAGGAGCTGTGGTATGTTCTGTACACGGTCAGACACAGACATTTTTTAAAATTAACTTTTGTTTGTGGGAAAACCCGTCCGGCTGAGTAGGTACAATTGTACCTATTACGTTTTAAAATTGCAATAACTTTTTTTCGAAAAGCCATAGAGGGCTGAAATTTCATGACATCTCTGCAGTTTTGGTCCAGAATATATTGGCCAAATTTCAATAAAATATCTCCACCCCCTTCCGAGATAAGGGGTCGAGATATTTTTGCATCCATAGCAAGCTGCATAGGTACAAATGTACCCTCATATATTTTGAATGAAGATTATGCAAGGAAAAAAGAATAATATTTTTTTTAATGATAATGCTATTTTATTATTATAAACAAGTAAAAAAAACTGTTCATTTACATTAGAAAAGAAAATGTAAGAAACTTTTTTTATTGATTTTCTTCGGAAGTAATGCATGTTGTCTTTGCTACCGAGTGTTCATCGCAAATGGGTTTCACACAAACCACACAAGACTTTCTAGTCTTACGTTGTTTTCGCCTCAGGTCTCGGCAGACATAGCAACTACCAACAACAGGGGAGGGTCCATGACTACCATGAGGTATTTGAGGGCCAGTTGCTGCTTGCGATGCTACCAGAATGCATCGTCCAAGCACCATTTCTACTGCACCTCGAAGAAAATGGTTTCTCATCATCATTCGGTTTGTACTACGATCTTCAATTGCAGGCATACACAGCTGATTTGCGACATCTTTCAGGAACTTTCTTCGTTGATCCTTTGTCCTGAAGCTTGGATTGTGTTCTCTGTAGATGATGTAGGATGCAAACCCAGTGACGTCAATCATATTGTAGAAAAATGCCAGAAGCCAACGTACTGTTCGTCGTTTCACAGTGTACTCTCCCAACATTTTATCCATAACATCAACTCCACCTTTTGTTTTGTTGTAGTATTTTATTATCTCTGGCTTGGCTGCTAGTGTCTCTTCAACTTCTCCCGTCATGTGCATAGATGATAGAAGCACGACTGATTTGTTCTTCTTTGGTACATATGAACAGACTGTTGCATCATGATTGTAGGCAAAATTTGTCGAGTTTACAGGCCTTTCTTTGGCAGGCTGCATGTTGCTAGGTAGGAACCTTTTGTTCTTTCTCACTGTACCAACTAGTGTCATGTTCCAGGAGTTCAATACCTTAGCTAGTTCCATGGTTGTAAAGAAGTTATCGGTGGTGACATTTCTTCCAGAGCTTTTATACGCGCTCACTAGGTCCAATACTGTTCGTTCACCAATGTTTACTTGTTGAGGACCATCAGTTGGTTTCCCAGTGTAGAGCTGACCTTGTAATGGGTAGGCGTTTGACGATTCACAAGCCCAGAAAATCTTTATGCCATATTTAGCTGGTTTTGAAGGTATATACTGGGTAAATTTAGTATGGCCTCTAAATGGAAATAATTGCTCGTCGACAGTGATACAATTATATGGCTTGTAGGCTCTCTTCAGATTTCTGTTCAGCATTGTCCAGATGTCCCGTATTGGTGCAGCTTTATCTGTTTGCACACGTTCTGCACGTGTATTTTCGTTGTCAAATCTGATAAATCTGAGTATCATCTTGAAGCGGTCACGAGACATGGCTGCACGTATAAGAGGCAGAGCATCAACATTCCACATTTCCTCCAGATTCTCTTTGTTGTCTCTGTGCACACCAGCAGCAATCAGTATGCCCAAAAATGCATGGAGTTCAGTTTCAGTAAATTGCTTGAATGTTTTTTGTGGTGGCTGTTCAGAAGAATCAGGAAAACATTGTACCAGTTCGTTGTTGTAAGCATCACAAACTCTCTTGGCCTTTCGATTCGTTTCTCGTAATATGAGGTCACACATCTCGGGAGTCATGATTGACTTGAATATCTCTTTTGCTGTATACAGGTTGCTGATTGCTGCAGGGCCACCTCTTTGTCGTAGGACATTACGAGATTTTGTTTGTGCATTTGGCAGTAGATCACTACACCATTGAGTTTTATCCTTAGCAGTCCCCTGCACTTTGAGGCACAGACTCATCCTCAACACTTTCGTCTGAGTCGTATTCTTTTTCCTGCTCTATGACCATTTCTTGATCAATGTCTGAATCTTCTTCAGTAACATCCACTTGTGGTACATAGTTTTCATCATCAGATGCAACATATGGTTCTTCCTCATGCTCAGAATCAGATTCTTCTAGCATTCGCATTATTTCGTCAGACGTAAATCTGTAAATATGAAAAAATGAAAAATAAATAATTTTCCGAAATACTACACAATACTACATTATTGGCTTTTCACAAAATGATACTAACCTGCAAACCCGTTTTCTTGGATTATGGTGGAAACTAGGTCCAGCATCACTATCACTCATGATGACTTGGTAGATGCATTTTGGCTTCGTAATTTAGTTCAGTAACACGTGGCAAGTAGAATGAAACTCGATTCTAAAGTGCAGATAAAAAAGTAAATTATTTCTAGTGATAATTATTTATAAATGTCATTTATATATTATGTAAACCGTATATGGTTTCAGAATTTTCATTCCATCTTCAACTGTTTTTTCGACCAATAGGAAAATTGTAACAGAGCCACCATCTTTATTTTGTGTTGAATATAAGTAAAACATCGTAAAACAATATGTAGATACTAATTATTATTCATTTTTCATATAAAAATCATACCTATAGTGATAAGTTTCATACAAAATATATGTAAGCCAAGTCCAGGCTCAAAGACAATTTCTGACTGTTCTGTCCCCACATAAGGCGAATGAAGGTATAACTGGCTGCTAGATGCTGTGAGACTTTCCTACCTTCGTATCCAAGAAATTGAAGACCTCACAAGCCTAGAAATGTGTGTGCTCACAGCAGTGAGATGAACAGCAAAATGGCTACTGAGAGGAGGGAGGCAGGAAGAGAAGTGGAAGTCACTCCCAGTTTGAATCAACTTAATTGACAGCAACATAAGTGAGCAGTAACAACACTGGCCAATAGATATCAGCATAGCATTTGTAGCTGAATGAACTTTAGTTTCTGAAACCAAGTAAAGGAGAAAGTCTTCCCACAGTGGAGGTATATATGAAGGTACAATTGTACCTCTGCAGCCTGTTAACGTTGTAAAATTATGCAGCCTGATGAAGGTTAAAAAGCAAGTATCAGCGCCAACCTAGGGTAGACAGGTCAAAGAAGAGAGCACAGATGGGAGAAGTCAGCACATGGGGAAAGAGAAAGTGGATAGATGGGTGAGCACATGGGGCAGAGAGATTCTCAACGCTGCAAAGCCTGCCCCCATCGTGACATTACTGCCCTCCCAATGCGATAGCATCGGGCCTCATCTAGTGTGTGATATTGGGAGAATATTTCCTGTCGGATATGATCAATTTTTTTCTATGAAGTGTTTGTCAGCACTGAGGTTGGTAGTGGGGTCCTGCACTTTTGGACTGAGGAGGCAATGAAAAGCATCAGAGTCATTAAGGAATACAAATACAACTTTTGCAAAGTCCAGAAGAAAACACTGTCTCTGGAGCAGATTCTTCAGATTTTGTAGTGAGTCATAAATCCTGACAGGTTTAGTCCTGTGTGGAGGGAATCAAAGACTCTAATAAGTTTGTATTCCCAAACTTTTTCTGTTTTTGTGTTTTAAAGTTGCATTTTAATATGATAACTTTCATATTGTTTACGCTATGTCCTGGACCACATAAATATTTTGCAACTGGTCATTTACTTAAAATCTGTAATCGTGGCATGGGAGCAGCCTGGACCTGCGGTGACAACACCGGAGGTCCAGGCTGCTCCCATGCCATCAGCCCCTGTTTGGGACTTCTGAAAATGCTCTAATTAATCTTTTCCTTGACACTACTTGAGTATGGTTTGAGAAAGGCCTCTTAGTAGGTCGAAACGTAACCATAGTATATTCATATCCTGGATTACGATATTATACCCACATTTTGGATACTTTTTTTGTCTGCGGTGTTACACTATTTGATGCATTTGAAATAAAATAAAAATCCTAAAATTTCACAAAATCTTCAAGATTTTTTGGCAAGATTAATCCACACTTGAGTGCGACTGTTTATCTACTGACTATTGTTTGTGGACCCTCCACGTACAGTCAGCACCTATCTCCTCCACAGCAAGAGTGCGCGTCTTTCTTCTTTTGCTTTATAATACCATGACTGAGGAAGACACCTAAGAAGTCTTGAAAGCTTGTTTTGTGACATCATTTATTTTATTTTTGTTAGCCATTGAAAGGTATAATTTCAAGATTGTCTTGTTTCTCCCACTGAGAGCATTCTTTTTTCAACTGGCTAACAGGGTATTAAACCCCTTTTTCTTTTAAATATTTTTCATAGACATGGATAATTGTCATTGCCATAATTGTACTGAATTGCAGTTTAAATTTAGTTTCAATAAATTTTTATTTAGAAACTTATTTCAAATTATTCTCTCCCATGCAAGGAAGCGTAAACCAACAATTTAACATACATACAGTAAACATCAAATAATATAGGGGGAGACAGGACATAGACAAGGGTAGTGAAAGGCACAAGGGGTTTAATTATACGATATCCAATAGTCCACAATGGTATCAACAATAACCAGTCTAGGGCATTTAAAGTGTTTATGCAACCCACTATTGTAGCATCATAAATAAAACCCATCCCAAGCCGCCATCAGTTCTCCCTTGGCTATGGAGAGAGCCTTAATGTCTGTTCCAGTCGGGTATCCAGGGATGCCAAACCTTGAAAAAAAGAGTCCCATGTGTCAGTTCTAGTTGCTTCTATACCTTCATATAGCATAATGTCGTTCATCTTTTCTTTTACCAAAGTTATTGACAATGAGGGCAATTTCCACCTAGCCACAATGTGGATTTTGGTGGCCATACATAAGTAGTTTACTTGTTTATGAAAGTTTTTTGGAAGCCGGGAAGGTCTGGTTCCCAGCAAAAGGGTAGAAGGTTCCAGCTCAACTGGTCCATCATTCATCTGTACTATCAGACCCTTCACCTTCCTCCAAAGATAAGATACATGACCACCAGATGTGCTTCATGTCCCCAGATATTCCACAGCCCCTAAAACAGTCTCCCGAGACATTAGGAAAAATGCTTTGATTTTTTTCCGGTACATAATAGACTATGCATTAGTTTTAGGGAGGTCTCTACAAGGGAAGTCTGGTGACTACCTTTCGATAGGGTGTCACAGCTACGATACCATTCATCAATTGACTTCAAACCCTAGATCATCCTCCCATTGCAACATGTACTTTAATTTTTAATCATCTTGTGGGGTTTTTATGGCAGAGTAGATCAATGAGATCGCTCCTCTGCCCAAAGGATCATTTAGACATTTATTTTCAAAACTCATTGTCCTGAGAGTAGTACTGCTTGGGAGGATCTGCTTTGCAAAGTGGAAGATCTGGTTCAGTCGCATTATCTCTCTGACTGGAGGTTCAAATTTTTGAAGAAATTTCTGTCTGTCAAATAAGATATTAAATGGGGTGCAAAGATGTTTAAGAATATGAATACCTTTCAGCTTCCACCATGAAAAAATTTGTGACTCAAGGCCTTGCAGGAACATGGGGTTTTGTAGTATAGCTGTCAGAGGAGAGTGGCTTGATTGTTGCAGCTTTAATTTAATGCATAATACCACACAAGATGCCTGGAGAAATATTGACTCTAACGAGAAATCACACAAAACAATTGTTTTTGTGCAAAAATATACAATCAATTTTATTGGATAAAATACATGTAATCACAAGTACAATGAGCATATACAAGGTGGAAACAACAAACCGCTCGACACAATGTGCACAGGATGTAAACCATTAAATAACATCTAGTGCAGGGTATAAGTAGAGTAAGTTATTAGAGATAGTAAAGTGCCTGTGCATAAAATTGCTCATACCTCATACAGAGATCAAAGTAAACATCCTAAAGATAGGGTGTATAAGTGGAGGAGGAAACAGGTGCCAATAAGGGGGAACCATAGAAGTCATCGTAATTCATTTTCATCAGCATCCTCTATGGATGAAGAGGTACCTGCTGGACCCTCTCTTCCATCCCTTCTTAATGAAAGGTTGGGTTATGTAAAATCTGGCCTGAGAAAGGGGAAAGGACCAAATAAAAGAAAACTTACCCCACCACAATCACTAGAGAAGAAATCAAAGAATAGATTGGAGGTAATTAATTTATCTAACTATACCCTGTCACAGCCTCAAGTAGAGGTTCTGAATAAGGGTTTATCATTTGTTCCCACTAATTCTTTTGATTTCTTCTCAGCAATGAAGGATTTACAACTCTTCTTAAGGAAGGTGGTTTTACGTAAAATATATACTAAAGCGGAGGTTGGTGCTGATTTACCCACTATCCAAGAACAGGAGGCCCTAACTATCTTGGAGGAATTGGAGACAGGTGTTCCCCCTCATGAAGCAGGTACTTTTCCTACATCTATTCTCCCCAAGTCGACCACGTTCCCCTCCTTTTCTATCTGCCCGCAGGTGGATATATTTAATAAACTGGTCCTTGAGGACTTTAGGAACCTGCCTAGAAAGAGAGGTGGACAGAATCTTACCTATGCACAACGGCAAGCAGTAAAGGAACTTAGCGGTTTAAAAGATATCATTATTAAACCAGCAGATAAGGGGGGGAACGTGGTCCTTTGGCCATCGGGAATGTATGAAAGAGAGGCATTCCGGCAATTGAGAGACCGGGAGGCCTATATTCTACTGTCGGGTAATCCGACTGAGAAATTCCAGGGAGAATTATTTAGAATTTTGGATGAAGCCTTAACACAGGGGGTAATCCCTAAAAAGATATTCAATGGCCTGATGGTTGAAAATCCGACTATACCTACATTCTATCTGTTACCAAAGGTACATAAAGACCCTTTGGTACCCCCAGGGCGTCCGATTGTCTCTGGCATCAGAGGGTTATGTGACTCAATCTGTAAATTCATAGATCATTATCTGCAACCCTTGGTTGAGGCGCTACCCTCCCATGTCAGAGACACTACGGACGTCCTGAGGAAGATTGATGGCCTATGTATGGACCCAGACATGCTTTTAGCCACTATTGATGTTGAATCACTTTATACCAGCATTCGACGGCTTGCTGGCAGTGGAGTACTTTCTGGGCATGAGCAATTATGAACCTGCTCTGCGCTCACTGATCCTGGAATGATAGGAATTTGTGTTAACACACAATTATTTTACTTTCAAGGACCGATACTATCTGCAACAACGGGGCACTGCGATGGGTGCGGCCTGTGCGCCGGCATACGCAAACCTCTTTTTGGGATTTTGGGAACGGGATGTTTTCGGTGACGGCGCTCGGGCCGAATCCCATGCGCAGTGCTGGTACCGGTTCATTGATGACGTTTTTATGATTTGGCAGGGGTCGGAGACTGGCCTTCTGGACTTCATCCGGGGCCTCAATCAGAACACAATTAATATCAAATTGACGTATAAGATTGATGCCAAAATGATAGAATTCTTGGATATCAAGATTATGGTCGATGGGGAGGGCAGGATCCAAACAGATATTTTTCGCAAAGATACTGCAGTAAATGCTTTGCTGCACGCAACCTCTGCCCATACCCCCTCGACCATACGAGCAATACCTACTGGGCAGTTCTTACGTATGAAACATGTGTGTTCGACGGATGCAGCCTTTGAGGGTCAGTCTCGTGACCTAACTTCCAGGTTCAGTGAGCGTGGATACAGCAATAGGTGCATTAAGAAGGGATTGCGTCGTGCCCGGGGTACTCCGCGCAGTGAGCTTCTTTGTGGCTCTGTGCGCAATGTGGGTAAAGATCAACCACTGAGATTTATTACAACTTTCAATAATCAGTGGACCGATATGCGCCAGATTCTTCAGAAGCATTGGTCAGTTCTCAGAACGGATACTGTTTTAGGCAAGATATTACCTGAACACCCCCTGATGACTGCTAGAAGGGGGAAAAATCTTAAGGACTTACTAGTTAAAAGCCACTATGTGGCGACTACCCCTAAGTTGTTTGGGGTGCAACAACAGCGTTGGGGATGTTACCCCTGTGGCTCATGTCGGGCCTGTAGTAATATCATAAGGACTTCCTCTTTCATGGCTTCCGATGGTGGTAGGGAATATCGTATCCTCACATATATCTCCTGCAGCTCACGGTATGTCGTGTATTATGCAACTTGCCCCTGTAATTTGATTTATGTGGGTTTGACATCCCGTGAGCTGCGGGTAAGGACTCGTGAAGATGTCAGGGATATCCGGGCGGCAAAAGAGGCTACTGATGTCCCTGGCTTAAAGACAATCCCCAGACATTTTCGGTTGCACCATAATTCGGATCCATCCGGTTTGTGTATACGGGGGATTGACCGGGTCCATTGTGGCATCAGAGGGGGCAATCTTAAGCGTACTCTGGCACAACTGGAGTGCCGTTGGATTGTGACCCTGGGCACAATGACCCCTAAGGGTCTCAATGAAAAACTGTCATTCTCACCATTCCTTTAATTATTCGTGTTCTCCTTGTTTCTCTTGTTTTCTTTTAATTTGTGTGGCTTTTAATATTAATTTTTGTTTTTAAATTTCCAACAGTTGGTATATATTCGTAATATCATCATTCTGGTTTTTGAAGACCCTTCTTTTGGCATTATCTGGATTATGAGGAGGTGGAACTGCCATATTAATTATCCTAGAATTGAAAGGACTTATACATCGTCTGTGATTAAATCAATGAAAGATGCATGTACATGGTGTCACAGCATATTTATATGTATTATTTATAATGTACTTATTTTTATATATTTTTTCTTTTGTTTTTTTGCACTTTATTATGTTTTCTCTTTATTCATTATTATTTTTATTTATTTTTCTGTCTATTTATTTCAGTATTTCCTTTTTTGTGGTTAATATACTAATATGGGTATTTTTGTTTTGTTTTGTTTTACTATTTTTTTCATTATTATTATTAATTATTATCATCTGCTGTGACCTGTATCTATGCTTAGGATGTTTTATGGCATTATAATGTATAAAAACTTCTCCTTATGTCTATATTATCCTCCTTAGTGAGGGTGATTCTGGTATAAGCGGTACATATGGATGCATTAGAAACAATCTTTATGTTTGGCCGTCTTGGGAGGGGCATGCGCTGTGCACGCACCTGCCACGCCGTGGAAGGTATCCTGACGGAGTCGGCCCGCGTCTATGTGTCCATGGTTACATGGGCGCCATGACGGGTACCAGGATGACCGGAAGTGACGCGGCGGGGAGTCTGCTTTGCCCGCGCATGCACCTCCATGATGACCGTGCGCGTCGATGTGGCCATAGTAACACAGCCACTATGATGCGCGCTCACTACCGGAAATGACGTGGTATCTTTGCACCGATTGCGCATGTCGCATCATGATGACCGCGCACACCTGACATGGACTATGTTAATTATTGCCAGTATAAGAGGGCCTTGGCCCACCACAGTGGCCATACAGCCCCCCGAGGAAGCCTCTGGGCGAAACGCGTCGGGGTTTTGCCAGTGCCGCTCGACCTGTCCACATGGGTAAGAGACATTATCCATAAAAATCTTTTCTGTGAACTCCTTCGGGTTTGATGCAGATTGCTGGGTATAGAGGTGCTTATTTAGTCTTGTTACTTGTGAGTTGCTAGTAGTATAGTAAGGGAACATTATCCCATTTGCTCCCACACTTTAGGATGTTTACTTTGATCTCTGTATGAGGTATGAGCAATTTTATGCACAGGCACTTTACTATCTCTAATAACTTACTCTACTTATACCCTGCACTAGATGTTATTTAATGGTTTACATCCTGTGCACATTGTGTCGAGCGGTATGTTGTTTCCACCTTGTATATGCTCATTGTACTTGTGATTACATGTATTTTATCCAATAAAATTGATTGTATATTTTTGCACAAAAACAATTGTTTTGTGTGATTTCTCGTTAGAGTCAATATTTCTCCAGGCATTTTGGACTCAGGAGGTTCTTGGTAGGTGTCATTATAATAGAGAGTTGCCTGATTACATATATATACACATATGTGTGTTCTTTGTATCTAGTGTGATGATCAATTATAGGAATGAAACTTGGTGTTAAAATAATACCACACAAGAATTCCCTAAGGCTATGTGCACACGTTGCGGAATTGCCTCGGAGATTTCCGCGGGAATTCCGCAGCTCCCTGCCTTGGGAAATACGCTAGAATTCCTCATGCTTAATTCCCACGATAAATTAGTGTTTTGCAAACGTAATTAGCCTGCAGAATGCTAGCGTTTTCCAAGCGATCTGTAGCATCTCTTGGAAAACTGATTGACAGGTTGGTCACACTGGTCAAACATAGTGTTTGACCAGTGTGACCAACTTTTTACTATTGAGGCTGCCTATGTGGCATCAGTAGTAAAAAGATATAAAGTTAAAAATAATAAAAAAAATTAAAAATGGTGTTTTTCTCACCTTCCGGCGTCCCACGCAGCGTCCCCAGGCCCCGTAGCGGTATCGCGAGACTACTACATCATCAAAGGTCATTGTCACAAGGCATCGCTGGGAGCGAAACTTGGCGGGAGCATCGCTGAGGCCTGGGGACGCTGCGTCGGACACCAGAAGGTGAGAAAAACATTGTTTTTTATTTCAATTCTATTTTTAACAGGGATATGGTATCGAGAGCCTGGAGGAGAATCTCCTCTCCTCCAGACCCTGGGTACCATTCGCACATTTTCCGCTTACTTTACGCATGGTGGGCATAGCCACATGCGGAAAGTAAGCGGAACAATGCATTCCTATGTGTGCGGAATTCCCCCGATTCCGCACAAAGAATGAGCATGCTGCGTATTTTTCCGCGATGCAATTTTTCTGCTGAAAAATACGCAGTATTAGCACAGCATGTGCTGAATGCAATTAAATACAATGGGTTGCTTATTTTATGCTTTTTTGCAGCGTTTACGCTGCAAAAACGTGGCAAAAATGCATAAAATCCGCTGGAATTCCAGATGTGTGCACATAACCTAAGAGTTAAACCTGAGGGACAACAATTGAATTCATTCAACATTTATATTTCACCGCTCGAATATTTTTATCTTCAATTGTGGGACTTAAAACTTGTTCCAAATACAGAAACACCTCATTCTAACACATTGATGGAAAATTATAAACTATAATTATTGATCAATGGAGATGGTGATAAAGTATTAGATGAAATAGTAAAATTATCTTCTGTCATAAATATCTGTGCTGGGATGAAGTTACATTTTTTTTTATTTTATTTTGGATAGCTTGAATATATCAGTTTTGGAATACATATAGATGTTTTTGTTTCTGTTTTTGGTTCTGTCAATTCTGTCTTATTTTTGGTATGTCATTTTTACAATTTCTAATAGTTGTCTTCATCTTACGAATTGTGAGGTCGCTGGAAAGAACATCAAAGTCAATTTCAATACATAGTAAGTGGATTGCAGGTAGAGTTACATAAACATGAACACAATTGTTTACTGAAAACATTATTTCTCATTTTAAGCACAGCTATATACAGTACATGCGCTTTGGTTGCTGTCTGCATGCATTAGTTTAGGATTTTAGGCTACGTTTAGGCTAATTTGCTGCTATGGTAAATGTGCATCTATTTGTTCCAATTATGTATTCGTCCAGATAGTTCACATATTGAGGAACATACACTATTGCATTTATGCCACATGTTAATAGTAATTTGTGGGAGAATTTTGGGACACAAACTTTGTACAATTTTTAAAATACAAATAATCTAATTCAGTGGGTTTTTCTCCTGCTGAATAACACTTTATCCAACATCCGCACAATCTTGCGTTGAAATCTCTTGTCAATTTTTATTTTCCGTCAACATCTAGGGAGGTTAGCCACAGTGCCATGGGCTTTAAACTTCTTGATAACACTGCACACGGTAGACACAGGAACATTCAGGTCTTTGGAGATGGACTTGTAGCCTTGAGATTGCTCATGCTTCCTCACAATTTGGTTTCTCAAGTCCTCAGACAGTTCTTTGGTCTTCTTTCTTTTCTCCATGCTCAATGTGGTACACACAAGGACACAGGACAGAGGTTGAGTCAACTTTAATCCATGTCAACTGGCTGCAAGTGTGATTTAGTTATTGCCAACACCTGTTAGGTGCCACAGGTAAGTTACAGGTGCTGTTAATTACACAAATTAGAGAAGCATCACATGATTTTTCGAACAGTGCCAATACTTTTGTCCACCCTCTTTTTTTGTTTGGTGTGGAATTATATCCAATTTGGCTTTAGGACAACTCTTTTTGTGTTTTTTCATTTAAGATAAATTAAATGAAGATAATAATACCAAAGAATTTGTGTTTGCAATAATTTTCAGGAAGAAACTGAGTATTATCTGACAGAATTGCAGGGGTGTCAATACTTTTGGCCACAACTGTATCACCAAGTTTACCCAATATATAGTGTGGCTACCACCTTATAGGCCTTTTTTATGAAACTCTAGTATGGTGTGTGCATGTTTCCACTTCCCTCTGCATTCACAGAAAGAGCTTTTAATTATACCCACAGCAGGTGCCGTCCGGTCTAATGTGCATCTCTGGTCTTGATTTTGTGCCTCCTCTCTTCCTACAGTCGCTGTACTCCTACCCTACAATCGTGCTAATATGTAGCCTCACTTCTTTCTGACCTGCCAGTGCTCCATGCTGGAAAAAGTTTGTAGCCAGCTCCCAGGGCCGGACTGGGACAAAAAAGCAGCCCTGCCACACAAACCCCACCAGCCCACAAACTATAACACTCATCAGCCCCGATCAGTGAATTTTTGCTATACTTTGTCATCCCCTCATCACTCTATTAAAGGAGTTATTTAAAGAACCACATGTTAATGGTGTCACAGTGTGTATGATTGGACCACAGCTCCATTTACATGATGCTCTTCAAAGCTACGTTTCCTAGGATCATGGGGGTCCCAGCGGTCAGATCCACAACAAACAAAGTCATCCCCTATCCAAAAGATAGGGGAGAACATCCGAATTTGGATAACCCTCCATACAGTATTATGGGCACCATATAGTCCTCCATACAGTATTATGTGCACCACTTAGTCCTCCATACATTGTTATTGGTACCACATAGTCCTCTTTACAGTATGATGGGCACCATATACAGTTGGGGCCAAAAGTATTGACACCCCTGAAATTTTGTCAGATAATACTCAATTTCTTCATGAAAATGATTGCAAACACAAATTCTTTGGTATTATTATCTTCATTTAATTTGTCTTAAATGAAAAAAACACAAAAAGAATTGTCCTAAAGCCAAATTAAATATAATTCCACACCAAACAAAAAAAGAGGGTGGACAAAAGTATTGGCACTGTTCGAAAAATCATGTGATGCTTCTCTAATTTGTGTAATTAACAGCACCTGTAACTTACCTGTGGCACCTAACAGGTGTTGGCAATAACTAAATCACACTTGCAGCCAGTTGACATGGATTAAAGTTGACTCAACCTCTGTCCTGTGTCCTTGTGTGTACCACATTGAGCATGGAGAAAAGAAAGAAGACCAAAGAACTGTCTGAGGACTTGAGAAACCAAATTGTGAGGAAGCATGAGCAATCTCAAGGCTACAAGTCCATCTCCAAAGACCTGAATGTTCCTGTGTCTACCGTGCGCAGTGTCATCAAGAAGTTTAAAGCCCATGGCACTGTGGCTAACCTCCCTAGATGTTGACTGAAAATAAAAATTGACAAGAGATTTCAACGCAAGATTGTGCGGATGTTGGATAAAGAACCTCGACTAACATCCAAACAAGTTCAAGCTGCCCTGCAGTCCGAGGGTACAACAGTGTCAACCCATACTATCCGTTGGCGTCTGAATGAAAAGGGACTGTATGGTAGGAGACCCAGGAAGACCCCACTTCTTACCCCGAGACATAAAAAAGCCAGGCTGGAGTTTGCCAAAACTTACCTGAAAAAGCCTAAAACATTTTGGAAGAATGTTCTCTGGTCAGATGAGACAAAAGTAGAGCTTTTTGGGCAAAGGCATCAACATAGAGTTTACAGGAGAAAAAAGAGGCATTCAAAGAAAAAAACACGGTCCCTACAGTCAAACATGGCGGAGGTTCCCTGATGTTTTGGGGTTGCTTTGCTGCCTCTGGCACTGGACTGCTTGACCATGTGCATGGCATAATGAAGTCTGAAAACTACCAACAAATTTTGCAGCATAATGTAGGGCCCAGTGTGAGAAAGCTGGGTCTCCCTCAGAGTTCATGGGTCTTCCAGCAGGACAATGACCCAAAACACACTTCAAAAAGCACTAGAAAATGGTTTGAGAGAAAGCACTGGAGACTTCTAAGGTGGCCAGCAATGAGTCCAGACCTGAATCCCATAGAACACCTGTGGAGAGATCTAAAAATGGCAGTTTGGAGAAGGCACCCTTCTAATATCAGGGACCTGGAGCGGTTTGCCAAAGAAGAATGGTCTAAAATTCCAGCAGAGCATTGTAAGAAACTCATTGATGGTTACCGGAAGCGGTTGGTCGCAGTTATTTTGGCTAAAGGTTGTGCAGCCAAGTATTAGGCTGAGGGTGCCAATACTTTTGTCTGGCCCATTTTTGGAGTTTTGTGTGAAATGATCAATGTTTTGCTTTTTGCTTCATTCTATTTTGTGTTTTTTAATTTAGGACAAATTAAATGAAGATAATAATACCAAAGAATTTGTGATTGCAATCATTTTCACGAAGAAACTGAGTATTATCTGACAAAATTGCAGGGGTGTCAATACTTTTGGCCACAACTGTAGTCCTCTATACAGTATTATAGGCACCATATAGTCCTCCATACAGTATTATGGGCCTCACATAGTCCTCCATATAGTATTATAGGCACCTCATAGACCTCCATACAGTATTATGGGCACCATATAGTCCTCCATAGAGTATTATGGGCACCACATAGTCCTCCATACAGTATTATGGGCACGACATAGTCCTTCATAGTATTATGGGCACAACATAGTCCTACATACAGTATTATGAGCATCACATAGTCCTCCATACAGTATTATGGGCACAACATAGTTCTTCATACAGTATTATGGGCACAACATAGTCCTCAATACAGTATTATGGGCAACACATAATGCTCCATACAGTATAATGGCCCCATATATTGCTCCATACAGTACAATGGACCTCACATATTCCTCCATACGGTACAATGAACCCATATAATGCTCCATACACTATTATGGGCCCCATACATTACTGCATACAGTTTTATAGGCCCCATAAAATGGTCCATACAGTATAATGGGCTCTCATACTGTATATTACTTCAAACAGTATAATGGGCCCCATATATTACTTTATACAGTATAGTGGGCCCCATATATTACTTCATACAGTACAATGGGCCCCATATAATACTTCTCCCTGTCCCCACTGCTCTGGTCTCCTCAGTGTATTCTGATCCTCTGCACTGCTTGGCACAGACGATTCGCTGTAGTGATGTCATTGCACCCTCTGCACTAAGACGTCACAGAGCTCAGACGCAAAGGGGGAATGATGAGAGAGGGAGCATGAGCAGATGGCTCCCTCACTGATCATTGTTTTCAACTGTGTCGGCGCTGGCACCGGAGCACCTACTTACGAACCCCATAGCATGCCAAGTCCCCGACGGCACTTTCCCGCTTTTGCTGGGTGGTGATGTCAGCCTTGATATGTGTCATAATTGAGCACCACCAAATATTAAACAGTGGGTGAAATGCTTTTAGGACACACACCCTTAAATCAAAGGCATTTATAAAAAGAAAATAATCAGCACACCGATTAAATCTAATATATAAAGCTCAAGTGTGTGTATGTGTGTATGTATGTGTGTATGTCTGGGATAGGCATCCGCACCATCGCAGCTACAGCCACAAAATTTGGCACAGTCACACGTCTGGACCCCGAGAGTGGCCTAAGCTATGTTGTGAGGTGAAATTTTAACCCCGCGTGTTGCAATTCACCAAACAATTTTGCCCCTATCTACATACTGGGGGGAAAAGTGTGTGCGTATCAAGCCCCACCCCTCATTATGATGTCACAATGGTTGCCATGGCGACGCTGATGTCATCATAGGTTGCAAGCCCCGCCGCTCATTATGATGTCATAATGGTTGACTATGGGATGGAGGATGTGTGATGTGTATATGGGCACTGGACTATGGGATGGAGGATATGTATGACTGGTACATGGGCACGGGACTATGGGATGGAGGATGTGTGATGAGTATATGGGCACTGGACTATGGGATGGAGGATATGAATGATGGGTATATGGGCATTGGACTATGAGATGAAGGATGTGTGATGGGTATATGGGTACTCTACTATGGGATGGCGAATATGTATGATGGGTATATGGGAATGGGACTATGGGATGGAGGATGTGTATGATCGGTATATGGGCACTCGACTATGGGATGGAGGATATGTATGATGGGTATATGGGCACGGGTCTATGGGATCGTGGATGTGTATGATGGGTATATGGGCACGAGACTATGGGATGGAGGATGTGTGATGGGTATATGGGCATGGGACTATGGGATAGAGGATGTATGATGGGCATATGGGCACTGGACTATGGGATGGAGGATATGTGTGATGGGTATATGGGCACGGGACTATGGGATGGCAGATATGTATGATGGGTATATGGGCACGGGACTATGGGATGGAGGATATGTATGATGGGTATATGGGCATGGGACTATGAGATGAAGGATGTGTGATGGGTATATGGGCACTCGACTATGGGATGGCGAATATGTATGATGGGTATATGGGCACTCGACTATGGGATGGAGAATATGTATGATGGGTATATGGGCATGGGACTATGGGATGGAGGATGTGTGATGGTATATGGGCACTTGACTATGGGATGGAGGATATGTATGATGGGTATATGGGCACGGGCCTATGGGATTGTGGATATGTATGATAGGTATATGTGGATGGGACTATGGGATGGAGGATAATTATAATTTGCTCTAACTAACCACGATTAGTTACTATGCTCCGGTAGCGCCGGGCTCTTCAGCTACTGATTAAATAAGAGAAAAGTGGAGGACTCTTTATTAGCCCATGTGGTAATATTTCAATTCCACAGCAGAGAAATGATCTGGTATAGATCCAAAACTTTGTCACATAGGCTAATAAAGAGTCCACCACTTTGCACAATTCATCGGAGCGCTTTTTATTTTCATAGGTACACACACTTAGAGCAGATACTTATGTTTACACCATGTATACAGGACAGGAGGAGTATACACAATGTACACAGTTCCACAATATATACTGCGGTAAGGAATATAGAGTGGAGCTGTGTATATACTGTATAGTGTAAAGATGGGCCAGTGTATATAGTGTGGATTCCACAGTATATACACAGCAACATACTATATGAACAGCTCTACACTATATACACACACAACTCTACATTATAATTGACAGTATTATACTATATTATGTTACAAACTGCTGAATATATATCACATTGAGACTACTGTATATACATATGGATATACGGGTGCTGGGGCTGATGTATATACGGGTGCTGGGGCTGATGTATATATGGGTGCTGGGGCTGGTGTATATACGGGTGCTAGGGCTGATGTATATACAGGTGCTGAGGCTGATGTATATACTGGTGTGGGGGACTGGCTGATGTTTATATGGTGCAGGGGGCTGATGTATATACGGGTGCTAGGGCTGGTGCATATGTGGGTGTTGGAGCTGATGTATATACAGGTGTTGGGGCTGATGTACATATGGGTGCTGGGGCTGATGTATATACGGGTGCTGGGGCTGATGTATATACGGGTGCTGGGGCTGATGTATATACGGGTGCTGGGGCTGATGTATATACAGGTGCTGGGGCTGATGTATATACAGATGCTAGTGCTGATGTATATACAGGTGCTGGGGTTGGTGTATATATAGGTGCTGACTAGAGGCTGATCAGTGATGTATATACATACAGCCCATATATTCATCAGCCTCACGTCAGCACCAGTATATACATCACCCCCACCAGCACTTGTATATACATCAGCCCCAGCACCTGTGTATTATACAGGTGCTGATGTATATACTGGTGCTGAGGCTTATGTATATACTGTTGCTGAGGCTTACGTATAGATAGGTGCTGACTCGAGGCTGATGTATATACAGTGTATATACATCAGCCATTTTGGGCACAGTGGCTGGTACTGAGGAAAAGAAAGAACAGAGAGAAAGAACAGAGAGAGAGAATGAACAGAGAGAGAAAGAAAGAAGGGACATAAAAAAGAAAAGAGAGAGAGAAAAAAAGAAAGAGGGGAACGAAAGAACATAGAGAGAAAGAAAGAACAGAAAAAGAGGGGAAAGAAAGAACAGAGAGAGAATAAAAGAGAAAGAAAGAACAGAGAGAGAGAAAGAAAGAACAGAGAGAGTGTAATGGTTACGTGTGACTGGACGCACCGCCTCCAGCAGGGCGAATTTATAGGACACACGCCACCCTGGATACACCGCCTCCAACAGGGCGAATTTAAATAATAAGGGGAAACACCAGGGAAACAAATACAATGGTGGGCCCTGCGCAAGGGAACGGGGATGTGGACACCTCCTGCACTCCCCTGAGTCAGTGTCACTACACTCCTACCGATCCCTAGGCCGGTTCCGCACCGGGTGCCACTCAGGATACCTTTAAACCCTAGCTCGCCCTGCACCTACCCCTTTCTAGTGAAATGGCCGGTGCAGAGACTAATCCCACCACTGCACTGAAACACACATAAAGGAAAGGCACAAACAGGGAACACCACTTAGCTTTACTCTGTTGCCCTTGCTCCTGGCAACAGAGTCCACCACCAGAATGCAGCTCTCCTGCTGAAACACTGCCGCCAAGCTCTGTCAGAGCTGCAAGGAAATCCCCTCTGACTCCCTCCACACCAGGGCTCTGACCGTGCTGCAAGGAGCTCTCTCCAACTCTTTCCTCCACCAGGGATGGTTGGAAATGAATACTATTACCAACGCTGATTGCAACACCTGTGACTCTTTTATAGCAGAGCCAGCAATCACACCTGCAATCTAATCATGTGCACTTAACTAAAGAAACAGAGTGCAATGACGCTCACAACCACCGGGGGCAAACTTAGAACAAAGGACACCACAGTGCAATAATCCCAATGACCACCGGGGGCAAAAACCACGCTTAAGCGCTTAAGCACACAGCTTAAAGAAAAAGAAGGTTACATGTGCTTTTAACTGTCATCATCCAACCTGGATCATGACAGAGAGAGAAAGAAGGAGAAAGAAAGAACAGAGAGAGAGAGAGAGAACAGCGAGAAAGAAAGAAAGAGAACAGAGAGAAAGAAATATTAGAGAGAGAAAGAAAGAATAGAGCAAAAGAAAGAAAGAGGGGAAAGAAAGAAAGAGAAAGAAAGAAAGAACAGAGAAAGAAAGAGGGGAAAGAAATAAAGAAAGAACAGTGAGAAAGAAAGAAAGAAAGAAAGAACAGAGAGAAAGAAAGAGTGGACAAAGAAAGAAAAAACAGAGAGAAAGAAAGATGGGAAAGAAAGAAAGAACAGAGAGAGAGAAAGAGAGGAAAGAAAAAGAGAGCGAAAGAGAGAACAGAGAAGGAAAGAACAGAGAGAGAAATAAAGAAAGATTAGAGAGAGAATAAAAGAACAGAGAGAGAGAAAGGAAGAAGGGAACAAAAGAAAGAACAGAGAGAAAGAAAGAACAGAGAGAGAGAGAAAAAAGAAAGATTAGAGAGAGAAAGAAGGAAAGAACAGAGAGAAAGAAACAGAGAGATAAAGAAATATTCTATAAAGATACTATAGCAACCCGGCTCCTATTGTAGTGCCCACCTGAGCCTCCCGGTGCAGGACATATCATGATCCGTTCACATGGCAGGCTGTCCGCACTGTCGGAGGAGGACATGGTGATCTGAGGCATTCCCTGATGTGCCTCCGTGGTTCCGTCACAATCTCCTCCCGAAATTACCTCATTTCCGGTCAGCTAGCACGTCACTTCCGGTAGAACGTCACGTGCGAGTTTTAAAGTGCTCCTCGGGGGTCCGCTGTGTACTCCTATGTCCGCAGGAAAAGTAAGCTCCCAGCTGGGGCAGTCTCTCTCTCTCAAAATCGGGACTCTCCCACTGGATACGGGAAAGTTGGGAGGTATGAATGCTCCCTACCATACACCTTGTACACGCATGACTCCGCACATCTCATACACACACGGTTGAGCTTTGTATGCCTAGTACACACACGTGTTGTGGGTTCCCTTTCTGGCCTCCCTCTGGTTATTACTGAAGGTAGTGGAGCTGGTCAGATTGACAGAATGGTTGCGGCTCCACTCCATACACATCGTACACACATTGCTCCACTCCATACACCTCGCACACACGCGGCTCCGCTCCGTACACACGCGGCTCCACTCCGTACACCTCGTACACACATGGCTCTGCTCCGTACACCTCGTACACACACACAGCTCTGCTACATCCACCCTGTAAACACCTCCTGACCCCACACAAACTTCCCTCATCCAGCACCATGACAACCAGCACAGCAGACTCCTGCAGACACCAAGAGGCAGGTATGTGCGCACAGGACCTGTGATGAGGTCACAGGAGGGGAGGAGTCAGGGGTCACATGATCAGGGGTCTGAACAGAGGACCCTGATCATCTGACCCCCTGACTCCTCCCCTCCTGTGACCTCATCACAAGTCCTGGTCGCAGAGAAGAGAGCAGCCAAGCAACGCTGTGAGTGGCTGTGGAGGGGGGTCTCTGGAGATTGAAGATGGGGTGCGTGGGGGGGCATGGCGGCTTATTTCCCTGCAGTGCAAAAATCCTGAAAGGGTTGGGAGCTATAACCGCCATGCCCGCAGAGGGCCGGAGGCATGAAAAACAGCCAGGCCAGTGGCCGCATCAGCTGGCAAGAGGCCCAGCGGGAAAATGCCCGGTTGGGCACATTATCAATCCGGGCCTGCCAGCTCCTCACATGTCCAATGCAAAATTTGGGCACCCTGTATAGTTAGTACCTACTAGCACCCCCTTTTGCAAGTTTCACAGCTTGTAGATACTTTTAGACACTGTAGCCAGACAAGAGTCTTTCAATTCTTGTTTGAGGGATTTTCATCCATTCTTCCTTGGAAAATTCTTTCAGTTCTGTGAGATTCCTGGGTTATCTTCCTTGCACTGATATTTTGAGGTCTAGCCACAGATTATCAATGCTGTTGAGTTCAGGGTACTGTGAGGGCCATTGTAAAACTTTTAGCTTGCACCTTTCGAGATAGTATAGTTGTGACGGACTCAGCTCCTGCTGAGCCCATTTTCCTTTTTAGAGTGGACCCTCTGGGCCGTGGCACCCACCCACCTAGGGCGAGCTAACCTAGTGAGAACCCACCCCCTGTACAGGGAGTGTCAGGGGCAAGACCAAGGGGGTGAGCCACCATGGCAGCTGGACCAGACGGCCGGCTCAAGGAGACACTATTGAGTGTCTGACAACAGGACGGACAGGATACCAAAGATAAAGCGAAGTCACAGTTTCTTCCTCAAACGTGGATTCACACGTTATTCAGGTGCAAGGCATAACAGGGAATCAGGTGCAGGGCACAAACAGTGAAACACGGCAGGATGCATGCAAGGGCACGCCAAATGTTCCAGGCATAACACGTGCACGAAAACATACCAGGGTCCAGGACAGGATACGTGATAGGGATCACACAAGAGTTCCTAGAAGGGATGCATTCTAGGACACGCCAGGATCCAAGACGGGGTGCGATAGCATCGGACTCCGGACTACTGGCAACGTCCGACAGGGTCCAGGCATTGGGCTGCGGACATCAGGCCGCAGTCATCTGGTTCTGGACCTCTGGCAACGGTCGGCAGGTTACGGGAATCTGGTAGGCAAGCCAAGGTTCAGGGCAGGGTGCGTGCTTGGAGCCACGCCAGGGTTCAAGGCAGGGTGCGTGCTTGGAGACACGCCAAGGTACAAGACAGTGCATGTGTAGAGACACGCCAAGGCACAAGGCTCAAGACAGAGTGCGTGTGTAGAGACACGCCAAGGTCAGGGTTCCAGGACAGGGTTAGGGCCTGTGCGTGCAAGAGGGCACGACAGGGAACATGGCAAAGCCTGCGCGTACTTTTACAAAAGTACGGGGAGGTATGCCATGGGCAGGCAAGGGCCTGCGCGTGCTTTAGAGAGCACGCAGAGCACAGTGCGGAAAAAGCGTGAAGTGCAAGGGAGCACAGAGGGCACGGCTGGGGCACTGGCTAGCTGATCGGGCTGCGGCACTGACAGACGGGCAAGACTCCAGCGAACCCGGCTGAGGCATGGCAGGCGACACAGCTGTCACTGACCGACGAGCACGGCTGAGGCACAAGCAGGCGGGCACGGCTAGGGCGGGCACGGCTGAGGCACAAACAGGAGGCTAGGAAGGCCAGGCGCATGCAAAGGGCACACGAAGAAACAGAGCAAGGAAGACAAGATGTGAAACAAGGCAGAGCTTAAACAGAGTACAGAACCAGGGACGGAAGCATAGGCAAAAACACGGGATCAGGTCAGAGCAAGAACAGAGCTAGCAGCGGAGCGTAGGCCGAAGCCCAGAGCCGGGCCAAGGGAGAACCTTGGGACTAGCCTAGAAACCTGCAAGAGAGCAAAATAGGAAAGAGTCTAGCAGCGGAGCGTAGGCGAAGCCCAGAGCCGGGCCAAGGCAGAGCCTTGGGACTAGACATGGAAAGGAGCACGAATGGAAAGAAAGGAGGGATGGTGCATGTGCCAGGGAGCACTACAGAGCACCATAGGAGAGAGCGAGGCAGAGCAAGCAAAGACTGAGACCATAGGGAGGAACAAGGCAGAGTATAGCGAAGGCAAGACATGGCAAAAACAGGCAAGGCCGAGAATAACAGAAGGACTACAAGTCCAAGCAGGACAAGGATGAACATGGCACAACGGACAAACATAAGACAAGGCACGGGACAAGAGACGGAATACGAGCATGGAACGTGTGCAGAGACGCACGACATAGCAGAGTGCAAGGGCACAGAATAGAGGGAGCGCCCCACAGACCAAGCAGCCATGCAGGGACACCACACAATACTCAGGCCCCAAGCAAAGGAAGGGGTGGTCTGATATAGGGCACAACACCTCCTCTTCCGGGTCAGGACCAGGAGAGAACTTCCTAGTTCAGATCCACAGGATAACAGAGCACAGTCACATGACCAGAGTTCCAGACATGACGAGACGACTGCAGATCCAGTGCTGAAACCTAGACAGGTCACATGATCAGAGTTCTAGACATGACGAGATGATTGCAGAACCAGACAGAGCAGGATCCAGGAAACATCACATGATCAAGGTTTCAGATATGACGAGATGATTGCAGAACCAGACAGTGCAGGATCTTAGGAAGGACACATGATCAGAGATTCTAGACATGATGAGAAGATCACAGAACCAGACAGTGCAGAAATGCAGGCATCTTGCAGCCCAACAGTCACAAGGAAAGTGTGCACACAGCTCCAGGGATCACACATGATAGCAGACATGATATGCGCGTGCACACCGCTCCAGGGGTTCATGAGGCAAAACAGACATGGCAGACATGGCGGACATGACAATAGTGTGGCTTTTAATGTATGTTTAGGATTATTATCCATTTGCAGAAGCCATCCTCTTTTCAACTTCAGCTTTTTTTTTTACAGATTGTGCTGTGTTTGCATCAAGAGTTTGTTGAAATTTCATTGAATCCATTTTTCCCTCTACACATGAAATGTTCCCTGTGACATTGACTGCAGCTCAACCCCAAAGCATGATTGATCCATCCAAAGCATGAACATCCACAAGATGTTCTTTTACTGAAATGTTGTGCCCTTTTTTATCCACACATGCCATTGTTCACTGTGGCCAAAGAGTTATATTTTAACTTCCTTGGTCCACAGGACTTGCTTCAAAAATGCATTAAGCTTGTTTAGATGTTCCTTTGCACACTTCTAAAGCTGAATTTTAGGTGAGGACGCAGGAGAGGTTTTCTTCTGATGACTCTTACATGATGGCCATATTTGTACAGGTGTCTCTGAACAGTAGAACAATGTAGCACAACTCCAGAGTCTGCTAAATCTTTATGAAGTCTTCTGCAGTCAAGCGGGGGTTCTATTTTGCCTCTTTAGCAATCCTACAAGCAGCTCTTACTAAAATTTTGCTTGGTCTTCCAGACCTTATCTTGATATCTACTGTTTCTGTTAACTGCCATTTCTTAATTACATTTCAAAACTGAGGAAAGGGCAACTTGAAAATGCTTTGCTATCTTCTTATAGCCTTCTCCTGCTTTGTGGACCTCCACCATTTTCATTTTCAGAGTTGTAGTCAGCTGCTTAAAAGAACCCATGGCTGCTATTTTTTGGCACAAGGTTAGAGGAGGCTGGGTTTTTGTAAAGCTGCACAATTTTCATCACATGGCCTTTCCTAACAATGATAGCAAACAAGCCATAACCCTAACAGGCTAGTTAAGGTCTGAAACCTTGGTCAAAGTTATCTGAGCACATAAATCTCCATGGGTGCCCAAACTTTTGCATCAGAACTTTTTTTATTTTTAAAATGCAAAAGATGAAAAAATATATATTTTTTGCATAAACTACAAAGGAAATGTATCATCTTTTACTTTAGCTCTTTTAGAGGTCATTTCATTTTCAACTTGCTTAATTGATCACAATAACAGTAATATTGACCAGGGATGCCCAAACTTTTACGTGCTACTGTATGTAATATTGCATATACTAAGGCAGTGTTATTGCAAGGTATAAATGCAATAAAAAGCAATTAAAATTTCATATGTACTCCAAAATGATTTGCATAAAAAGTACATCTCAGTATGCAAAAATGAAGCCCTTAGGCTACCTTCACAAGCTTGTATAAAGCACGCACATGAAAAAGCACTACCAATGTCAACAGTGTGTCATCAATGTGTCCGTTTTTACCATCAGTGTGTCATCAGTGTTTTTCCAGTATCGAGAACGAAAGAGCTTCTCCTATACTTTGCAATTTATACACAGACAGCACACAGATGGCACACAGATGCCATCCATGTGTTGTATATGTTTTTCACGGATCCACAGACTTATATTGGCCTTTGTCTAGAACCAAACAAAGAACAAAGTTCCCAACCGATAAATTTTATAAAACTATTAATGACATAATTTAGATGTCTAATAAGTGGAAATATAACCACAATGTCGAGAAGATTTATATAAATTTATCAATTTCATTGCACATATATTATACAAATATACAAGGCATTTACAGTGAGGTAGATAGAATACAGCAGCTAAAAGATAATGGCATAATAAACAGATGAAAATTGTAGTGCCAGACAGAAAAAAAAGCATCTCAGGGCTAATCTGCATAGAGCCAGGATAATAATAGCAATAGCTCTAGACCCAATTGTAACAAGGTGAATATCGAGCACAGAAGATTCAATGGAGTATAAAGGGTAAATAATTATTTTTACCACATAATATTATCTCAACATGCTCAACACACTCAAAAAATGTGTAAAAATGGGACCTATAATAGGATGAAGTCTCATCAAGCCGAACAGTGTTATCTCAGCATGCTCAAGAAATTAAAAAAATTAGAGCCTGTAATAGGGTAAACAAGCTCCCAATTGTGTCTAGTCAGATTGCTATATATATCTAATACAATACTGAAGAGTCAAGTAAATAAATGGTCAGCCTGTACTAGGCGGTATTTAGTTTGATGCAAGCAAGGTTATTCTTAAGCTTAGCGGTGTAATCTCAGCATGCTCAGAACGCTGATGGAGTAAGGGCATAAATTATTCCATTCAGCCCAGTTTGTAACTAAATACATGTAACATAAGATTGGATAGTAAGTATATTTAAAATTGATCTATGAAAGATAGAAGTATGAACTATCCAAATTTTCCTGACCAGTGACTGTGCACATCTCAATGTCTGACTCCAGATTGTGCTATCAGAGTGCCTGTGTTTATGGGAAGTTAATTACTTTGTGACATGGTCCTGGATGATTGCAGAGACGCCCAAGAGATGCAAAGAAGCCCTGACGCGCGTTTCACCGTCCTCGGTTTCGTCAGGAGGCCTTTGCCATTGGTGCTGCTGGAAAAATATGGAGATCTCTCCGTGTGATGCACAGACACATGATCCATGTAAAAACACAGACATGTGTATAACACCATCAGTTATCATGTTATCATGGTTATATGTGGTTTCCATAAAAATAAATGGATACCATACATACTGGAAACATGGACGTATGAAGGAGGTCTTTTACAGCTGCATTAACAGAAAAATAAGTTATGCGTGTTAAAAAAATATGTATACACAGGGAAAATTACTTTTTTTTAACTTTATGATTTTTTTTGACTATCTAAAAAAAAGTTTGGTATTGCTGTAATCATACCTAGAGAAAGATATTGCCAGGTAATTTTTCCCTCATGATAAATGATGTACTGTATATAAAAACAAACCCAAAATACAATGGCAGAACTGTGTTTGTCACCATTTCACCCCACTTGGAATTTTTTCTCCACTTTCAAATACATTAAAGTGTAAAATGAATGATGTCATTCAAAACCCCTTATTTGCAGTGTCGATCTAGGGTGCTAAGGGCCCACATGCAAATATTACACTACCCTCATTCACAACTTTACCTTTTTCTATCCATTAAAAAACTGAGTAGTTTGTTACATGATTGATTAAATGCTGCCTTTGTCTGTACATAAAGAATCAAGTGTATTGTGCCAACTACTTCTCACATAAGTCCAGTAGGGGCTCACTCCTGCACACGGGCCCACCGGGGGATTCACCTCTTCAACTGTGGGCCCATCTGAGCCTGTTTATATATCTAGGTCTATGGAAAAATAAAAGTTATAGTTTTTGGAAGAAAGGAAGGAAAAATCGAAAGCCTAAAAATGTAAAAAAATAAATACAAATCCAGGTCTTTAAGGGGATAACATGCTTTTAAATATTTTTCCCTTAATGTTTTCTGTTAAAAAAGAGCACAACCCTTGTGGTTTTTGAGTACAAATAACACTATGTAACAAATTTAAATTTTTTGTTTGTCCTTGGGTAACAAGGTAACAATGGTGTTTTCCCAATCACTTATGACTAAAGTGAAAAGAAAATGGCAAAAATTCCCAGGAAAGTTTGCTTTTGTGGTCAGGAGTCAGGACATTGATAATGTGAAAATTTTGTTTTCTCAAACATTAGCAAAACATGCAATGTTGTGTAGACGGCGAGAAGCTTACGAAAATGCAAAAACTGTCGCTAAAGTAGTATAAATACAGGATCCTTAATTGTCCATTTCTGTTTGTATTACAGTTGATACATACTTGCATCAAGAGGTTGTAAGTATCCAGCGGATGCATTTTGCTACATTTGTGGCGAATTTATAAAAACACAAGCTAAAAGATACAACGTGGCGGCATCTTCTAAGATGTGTGAGGCCTACAGAGCCTACTTCGGCATGCCTGTAGGTGATCAAGACAAACCATGGGCGCCTCATTTCACATGTGAATCCTGCGAGAGAACTCTTGACGGTAAGGTGAACAATTGTTGAGAGCTAAGATATCAAGATTTTAATTTTTTAAATTCCTCATTACAGCTTAAAAGAACTGTTGTTAAAATAAGTGCAAAAGTTTTTGCTGCTATTGAAGAACGTGTATAATTGTATATCATACAGTTCAATACACTTATATATTTTATACTCATGTTTAATACCTTACAGGCTGACACAGAGGAGAAAAAAGGGCAATGAAGGTTGTTATAACCACGAATTTGGCAAGTGCCTACTGACCATGTCAACAACTGTTACTTCTGTTTGATGGACCCATCCAAACGTCGAACTGGTAAGTGTGCGCATTAGGGTGATCGGATCTCATATGGGGGGGGGAAATGTCAGAATCTTGTTCGTCTGGACCCCACAAAACGATTCCCCTTTCCAGATATTGAGAGAGCCAAAATTTGAGCTCGATCAAACGACGTTAACCCGTGCCGCTCGTCGCTCAAAGTTTGAAAAAATCCAAATTGAGGTATTTTAAGATTTAGGTATTTTGCATAGTCTGTTAGACTATAAAGAATGTGACAACAACATTGCAGAAATAGCCCTGACCAAATTTTCGAACCATTTGTGGTATCAGTAGCACAGATGAACCATCAGAGCACGCTAACCTACATGAGTTGATAATTTTACATAGTTATCTAATCTATTCTAGAGCTTTTGTTAAAGTAGTTTTTGAAACGTCAGAATATAATGCTCGGCATTTGCTTACAACTTGCAGGACATATTGCTTTTGTTCTTCATCTTTTGTCAGAAGGTCGTTAAAGTCGGTTACTTCCTACCTCTTTTTCTTTCCTAACTTTTGGATTTACAACTCTAGCGTGCTCTGATGGTTCATCTGTGCTACTGAGCAATTTATTAGCCATTAACAACTTTTCATTGTCTGTAATGGTGGGATCTAAAAACGATAATCCCACCAACTCTGCATTCAAATACCACAAATGGTTCGAAAATTTGGTCAGGGCTATTTCTTCAATGTTGTTGTCACATTTTTTTATAGTCTAACAGACTATGCAAAATACCTAAATCTTAAAATACCTCAATTTGGATTTTTTCAAACTTTGAGCGACGATTGGCACGGGTTAACGTCGTTTGATCGAGCTCAAATTTTGGCTATCTCAATATCTGGAAAGGGGAATCGTTTTGTGGGGTCCAGACGGACAAAATTCCGACATCGATTTTTTGCGGTCACCCTAGTGCGCATCCTATCACCTATCCAGACATTCCTTTCTCAATTGCTCCAGTTTCGCACTGCCCCGAGCTGCTCTTACCCATTCCACCAGAAGGAGTTCAGCCATCTTCAGGAGAATGTAGGCAGTGTGAGAGTGAGGAAGACAATGCAGATCCAGAATACAGTTTCGAAAAAGATAGAACACCTTACTACCCTAACCAAAAAGACCTTATCGATCTCATCAGAGACCTCGGTCTCACCAAGTCAAACACTGTGCTTCTCACGTCCAGGCACAAACAGTGGATCTTGTTAGATGAAATTGTCAAAGTAGTTGATCAGAGAAAGTGTCATCAAACTTTTGCCAGCTTCCTCAGTCAGCAAGATGGACTATGCTTCTGCAACAATGTGGCGGGCCTATTCGAAACTATAGGAATCATGTGCAACTCGAGCGAGTGGTGCCTATTCATACATAGTTCATCCAGGAGCCTCAAAGCCGTGCTGCTGCATAATGGGAACACGTACCCGTCTCTGCCTGTGGCAGACTCGGTCCACCTCAAAGATCACTACATCAATGTCAAGCTGCTGTCATGTGTCTTGAAGTATGAGGATTCTGGCTGGGACGTCATTGGAGAATTCAAAATGGTGGCATTTCTTATGGGCCTCAAAGTCGGTTTTACAAAGTTTCCTTGTTTTTTTTGCCTTTGGGACAGTCAGGACACCAATCAACACTATCACAGACGAGACTGGCCACAGCGACCAAGTTTTCTGTGGGAAAAAACGTGAAGTGGGAGTCATTGGTGGACCCATGGAAAGTGCTGATGCCACCCCTGCACATCAAGTTATGCCTGATAAAACAGTTTGTCACAGTTCTCAACAAAGAATTGGCAGCCTTCAAGTACCTATAAGATCTCTTTCCTAAACTGTCTGAGGCAAAAGTAAAAGCTGGTATCTTCGTCGGACCACAAATCAAGCAGATGCTAGAGAACAAAGAATTCGTAAAAAAGCTGACTAGAAAAGAGAAATCAGCTTGGAGCAGCTTTGCTGCAGTGGTGCATGGTTTCCTGGGCAATCACAAGGATGAGAGATATGTGCAACTGGTTCAGACTCTGATAAAGAACTTTGGAAAATGGGATGTAGGATGTCTCTCAAAGTACATATTTTGGATGCTCATCTTGACAAATTCAAGGAAAACATGGGGGCTTACTCAGAAGAGCAAGGCGAGAGCTTTCATCAGGATATAAAGGACTTTGAATGACACTACCAAAGACAGTATAACGAGAACATGATGGAAGACTATTTGGGGGTGGATTCGTGAAAGTGATTTGTAGTATAATCGTAAATCGACCAAAGCTTCTCACTTCTAAACCACTCTTGCTCATCTTGGCCAATATCAAATGCATATATAATGTTTTTGTAACTGTATCAACAAAAAGAAATGATGAACAATTTCGTTTTCCCTATGTAAATACATAAAACTGAATATTTAATTGTCCTGTCCTGGACTTATAGCAAAGTCTATAATTAAATAGTTTTTCTTGACTATTTAGGCGTGAGTAACTGGAATCTAGCACTTAAAAGCGTAAGACAAAAAATTGTGTTACATAGTGTAATTAATCTCTGTGGATTGTTAAATTGCTTATTGTTGAAGCAAATTACCTTTGGTTTTATTTTCATTATCCCTTGAACAAAGGTTAATGTCTGTATCCTTGGTGGTCTAGGCCAGTGTAAAGGTTAATTTATTAAAGGGGCTAATATCCATAAACCTGATTGTTTTTCAAAAAGGGTGTGATAACATGGAAAGAGGGCTGACTAGTCTGGAGAAACTAACGCTCCATCGACTAGTCAAAGCCCTTATTAGCATTGGAAACGGGGACATTATAAATGCTTTTTTAAAAAATGTATTTAACATTATGCAGGGCTGGTTAGGCCAGGAGTTTATTCCTACATAGGTGAATGCTGATTAAAAATCAGATAGCAGCAATGTCTGATTTATATGATTGTCTGCATGAGCCTTAAGCCCCCGTTACACACTGCGATATCGCTAGCAATATCGCTGTAAAGTCACCGATTTTGTGACGTAGCAGCGATATTGCTAGCGATATTGCTACATGTGATACTTACCTCCGACCGGCTCCCCCGCGGAATATCGCTGATCGCGCGAGAAGCTCCTGGATCATTCCTCGTCGGTCACTTCCTGCGGCGCTTCCAGCTGTGACGATGAGCGATGCGTGGATGCGGGCGGGAGGACGCAGGATCGCCTCGTCTGACAGGTAAGTAGCGACCCCCATCCCGAGCGATGTCGCTGGTGAGATCTGCCTGTGTAGCAGCTCACTAGCGACCACCTAGCGATGCACCAGCGATCCTGACCGCGTCATATCGCTGGTCGGGATCGCTGGTGAGTCGCTAGGTGTAATGGTACCCTTAACAGGTCATTCAAATGAGCATATTATACAGACATGTGTTCGATAAATTAAAATCAGATAGCCCACAAAACAGCACATTGACCAATATAATTCAATGGGGCTTACCAGATGACAATTTTTTCCATTCGGAGCATCCTTGTGAAAGAAATCTTAGCATCTCTATATTTCAGACCAGTCTCGCCTATTCAAGTTTATGAGTGCACAAACAAAATATTTACTGTTAATTACCATTATTAATCCAGAAAACTGTATTTTATCATGTCCATCCTAAGGGTATGTGCACAAGTTAAGTATTTTCTGCCTTTTCGTCTCAATTTTCTGCACAATTTTGTCACAAAAGCTAACGCATTTCCTAGTACAAGCAAAGTGAATAAGATTTCTGAAAGCTCCTGCATATGGTGCTTGCTCTTTCATTGTGGATTTAGAGCAGTTCTTGATCTGCAGCATGTCAATTCTTTTAGTGCTTTTGCAGTGTTTTTCACCCATTCCAGTGCATGGGGAATAACAAATGCATGTTAAAAACATATTAAAAATGCAAGTAAAAAAGAAGCAGCATAAACGCATGTATTTTACACAGTTTTTTTTTGCAGCCAATACATTAGTATTTGGAGATTTTTATAGTATACATACTAAATGTGTCCAAATACCTGATGATATATAAACACAAATGCCACATGGATGTAGAAAATGAACATAAAGATAAAACACATACAGTGCCTTGAAAAAGTATTCATACCCCCATGAACTTTTCCACATGTTTTCACGTTACACCCACAAACTTAAATGTATTTTATTGGGATTTTATGTGATATACCAAAATAAAGTAGCTAGTCTTTGTAAAGTAAAGGGAAATCATACATGGTTTTCTAAATATTTAAAGAATATAAATCTGAAAATTGTGATGTGGCTCTTTAATGTATTGCATCCTGGGGTCTGATACTCCCAAAATTAAATCCTGAATGACCAGTTGTCTCCAAAATTCACATAATTATTAAATTGAGTCTCTGTTTAACTAGATGTTGAAATAATACTTATTATTACATTGCAACAACTACTATTTACTACTGTTTAATAGTGCATAGTTTTCTGTCTTCAGCAATAGAGTTATATTGCCAGTAAAACACTGTGATACCTCCCCCCCCAAAAAAACAGGAAGTTCCTGTTTACTGTTTGTGTAGCTGAAGCACAGTTTTACTTTCACGTTTCAAGCTGACAGACAAAATAGTAAGATCCTAAGCTATAAGACTATATGAAATACCAGTTGTAAGCTGTGTTATCTTTGTTCCTGAATAAATATACACTGCTCAAAAAAATAAAGGGAACACTTAAACAACAGAATATAACTCCAAGTAAATCAAAAGTCTGTGAAATCAAACTGTCCACTTAGGAAGCAACACTGATTGACAATCAATTTCACATGCTGTTGTGCAAATGGAATAGACAACAGATGGAAATTATTGGCAATTATCATGACACACTTAATAAAGGAGTGGTTCTGCAGGTGGGGACCACAGACCACATCTCAGTATCAATGCTCTCTGGCGGATGTTTTGGTCACTTTTGAATGTTGGTTGTGTTTTCACACTCGTGGTAGCATGAGACGGACTCTATAAGCCACACAAGTGGCTCAGGTAGTGCAGCTCATCCAGGATGGCACATCAATGTGAGCTGTGGCAAGAAGGTTTGCTGTGTCGGTCAGCGTAGTGTCCAGAGGCTGGAGGCGCTACCAGGAGACCAGTACACCAGGAGATGTGGAGGGGGCCATATGAGGGCAACAACCCAGCAGTAGGACCGAAACCTCAGCATTTGTGCAAGGAGGAACATGAGGAGCACTGCCAGAACCCTGCAAAATGACCTCCAGCAGGCCACAAATGTGCATGTGTCTGCACAAACGGTTAGAAACCGACTCTATGAGGATGGTCCTGATATAAAAGGACAATACTCCAACCCTTTTCTCTAAACCCCCCAGGATGAAGTTAAATGCGAAAGACGCATTGGGGTGTTTATGCTATTGCCATTCAGGTTGTATCTTGATCTTCTAACACATCTATCATTTCTGTGCCCGTTATTTTTAAATATATATCCTACACAATATCTGATTGTACCATATGTGACCATTTTATCTTGTGCTTGCACACCAAATCTTAGGGTCCCGTTTCACTTAGCGATGCACCAGCAATCCCGACAATGTTTCGACCTAGTAGGGATCGCTGGTGTGTCGCTAAATGGTTGCTAGTAAGCTGCCAAACAGGCAGATCTCTTCAGCGACGCAGCAACCATCCTCGGCGGTCATTGGTACCTTGTCACACAGCAGCTTTTCTGAACGATTCCAGCCTGCATCCCTGAGTTCTGCGTTGCCAATGAGGTCGCTCGTCGGGTCAAACACAGCGATGCGAGCTGGCCAGCGGGACACCGATGAAAAAATGGCCCAGGACATTCGAGCATGATCAGTAATATCCAGGGGGGCAGGTCGCCGCTGCATGTCACATGTAGCGAGATCGCTGGTGAGATCGCTGTTGCGTCACAAAATCGGTGATGCGTCAGCGATCTCGCTAGCGATCTCGCTATGTGAGACGGGGGCTTTAAAGGCATCTTATTGCACAGCACTTTATAGTTGTGTTCATGTGGCTCTGGGGAACATTAGTCTTAAATATTGCACTTGCACTTTTGAATAGGACCATTATGCTTATTTTTTGATGTATAAACCTTATTATTGACAGGTTTTCTATTACTTTCAGTAGTCTTACCTGACCTATTTATTAGAATAATGTATTGTTTGGCTCTTGTTTACTATAGCAACTTAAGGATATTGTATTTGTGAAAAATCTTTAACGTTCCTGTGAATGACATAGCAACTCTGCATTTTGTCTGTTTTTAGTATTTGTATATACTGTCTTTTTGTGCATTAACAAAGATTTATATATTTTTGAGATTGAGCATGTACTTCCTTCTTCGGTAGGTGTTTGTCAAAACACTACCTGAGTCGCAGTCATGGGATGAGATGCAACAACTGCCTGTCATGAAAAACTGAAGTGGATTAATGCTGCTAATGAGAAAACAAAGTCCTTTCGTCATCTTCAAACTTGGAAACTCACCAAACTACCACAAGGCAGGAAAGCAATCAAATGTTAATGGGGATTGTAAGACCAAGTATGACTGTGAAGGCAAGGTTCACAGATTTAATGCAAGATTAGTCTCAAAAGGAGATTCTCAGAAATGTGGTGAAGATTTTGATTCCACATTTTTTCCTATTTACTAAGCAGACCACCAGGGGCTGGCTGGCACTTTTCAGCCTGGGGGGCAATCACAAGGCAATGGCCCTCGAGTTGCCGTCGCCCACCTTTGCCCAACTTATCTCTGGCTGCTGCATTAAAGCAACAGAGATAACAGGCTTTAAAAACAGGCTTGTACATAGATATATAAATAGAACGGAGCTTACTGCATAGATATGGGAGCAGAACCAAGCTTACTACCTACATACAGTTAGGTCCATATATATTTGGACAGAGACAACATTTTTCTAATTTTGGTTGTAGACATTACCACAATGAATTTTAAACAAAACAATTCAGGTGCAGTTGAAGTTCAGACTTTCAGCTTTCATTTGAGGGTATTCACATTAAAATTGGATGAAGGGTTTAGGAGTTTCAGCTCCTTAACATGTGCCACCCTGTTTTTAAAGGGACAAAAAGTAATTGGACAGATTAAAGAATTGTAAATAAAATGTTCATTTCTAGTACTTGGTTGAAAACCCTTTGTTGGCAATGACTGCCTGAAGTCTTGAACTCATGGACATCACCAGACGCTGTGTTTCCTCCTTCTTGATGCTCTGCCAGGCCTTCACTGCTGTGGTTTTCAGTTGCTGTTTGTTTGTGAGCCTTTCTATCTGAAGTTTAGTCTTTAACAAGTGAAATGCATGCCCAATTGGGTTGAGATCAGGTGACTGACTTGGCCATTCAAGAATATTCCACTTCTTTGCTTTAATAAACTCCTAGGTTGCTTTGGCTTTATGTTTTGGGTCATTGTCCATCTGTAGTATGAAATGACGACCAATCAGTTTGGCTGCATTTGGCTGGATCTGAGCACACAGTATGGCTCTGAATACCTCAGAATTCATTCGGGTGCTTCTGTCCTGTGTCACATCATCATTAAACACTAGTGACCCAGTGCCCCTGGCAGTCATGCATGCCCAAGCCATCACACTGCCTCCGCCGTGTTTTACAGATGATGTGGTATGCTTTGGATCATGAGCTGTACCACGCCTTCGCCATACTTTTCTCTTTCCATCATTCTGGTAGAGGTTGATCTTGGTTTCATCTGTCCAAAGAATGTTCTTCCAGAACTGTGCTGGCTTTTTTAGATGTTTTTTAGCAAAGTCCAGTCTAGCCTTTTTATTCTTGATGCTTATGAGTGGATTGCACCGTGCAGTAAACCCTCTGTATTTACTTTCATGCAGTCTTCTCTTTATGGTAGATTTGGATATTGATATGCCTACCTCCTGGAGAGTGTTGTTCATTTGGTTGGCTGTTGTGAAGGGGTTTCTCTTCACCATGGGGATTATTCTGCGATCATCCACCACTGTTGTCTTCGTGGGCGCCCAGGTCTTTTTGCATTGATGAGTTCACCAGTGCTTTCATTCTTTCTCAGGATGTACCAAACTGTAGATTTTTCCACTGCTAATGTTGTAGCAATTTCTCGGATGGGTTTTTTCTGTTTTTGCAGCTTAAGGATGGCTTGTTTCACCTGCATGGAGAGCTCCTTTGACCGCATGTTTCCTTCACAGCAATACCTTCCAAATGCAAGCACCACATCTCAAATCAACTCCAGGCCTTTGATCTACTTAATTGAGAATGACATATCGAAGGGATTGCCCACACCTGTCCATGAAATAGCCTTGGAGTCAATTGTCCAATTACTTTTGGTCCCTTTAAAAACAGGGTGGCACATGTTAAGGAGCTGAAACTCCTAAACCTTTCATCCAATTTTAATGTGGATACCCTCATATGAAAGCTGAAAGTCTGAATTTCAACTGCATCTGAATTGTTTTGTTTAAAATTCATTGTGGTAATGTCTAGAACCAAAATTAGAAAAATGTTGTCTCTGTCCAAATATATATGGACCTAACTGTAGATACGAGAAGGATGGATTATATTGTAGATAAGGGAGCAGAACCGACCTTATTAGAGAAACATAGGAGCAGAACCGAGCTTACTGCAGAGATATGGAGCAGAACTGAGCTTACTACAGAGATATGTGAGCAAAGCCGAGCTTACTACAGAGATATAGGAGCAGAACTGAACTTACTACAGAGATGGGAGCAGAACCGACCTTACTAGAGAGATATAGGAGCAGAACCGAGCTTACTACAGAGATATAGAAGCAGACCTGAGCTTACTACAGAGATATGGGAGCAGAAACAACCTTACTAGAGAGATATGGGAGCAGAACTGAGCTTACTACAGAGATATAGGAGCAGAACTGAGCTTACTACAGAGATATGGGAGCAGAACCAAGCTTACTACAGAGATATGGGAGCAGAACCAAGCTTACCACAGAAATATGGGCACAGAACCAAGCTTACTACAGAGCTATGGGAGCAGAACCGAGCTTACTCCAGAGATATGAGAGCAGAATGGAGCTTACTACAGAGATAAGGGAGCAGAACCGAGCTTACTACAGAGATATTGGAGCAGAACCGAGCTTACTACAGAGATATGGGAGCAGAGCTGAGCTTACTACAGAGATATGGGAGCAGAGCTGAGCTTGCTCCAGAGATATGAGTGCAGAATGGAGCTTATTACAGAGATATTGGAGCAGAATCAAGCTTATTACAGAGCTATGGAAGCAGAACCGAGTTTACTAAAGAGATAATGGAGCAGAACGGAGTTTACTACAGAGATAATGGAGCAGAACGGAGTTTACTACAGAGATAATGGAGCAGAACAGAGATATGGGAGCAGAGCTGAGCTTACGACAGAGATATGGGAGCAGAACCGAGGTTACTATGTCTACTACATAGATGTGGGAACAGAACCAAGCTTAGGGGATGCATATGGTACCAGAATCTAGAATACTACATCGATACAGTACCAGAACCAAGCTTACTGCTTAGATATTGTAACATAACTGAGCTTACTTACAAACAAACACATATCTCTAGAACCACTGACAAGTCAACACACAGTACGGCAGCGACATTGCTAGGGCTCTAAAAGTTCAGGGGTCCAAACCTAAAAGTGCATGTTTCCCCATCTAACACCCTATAGCCATTTAAAAGAGCATCTATAGATATATAATTACAGTATACCACTGTTGCTAACCAAAAACATACAATGCAAAGACTAGTGTTGAGCGATACCATCCGATATAGAGAAATATCGGATCGGATTGGATCGGCCCGATACAAAAAAGTATCGGGTATCGCCGATTCCGATACCGGAAGTCCCATTGAAGTCAATGGGACAGAAATATCGGAATGAAAAAAACCCCTTTCTTTACTTGCACATCCAGTTCGGGAGGGGGGAAGAGTGTGGGCGGTGCGTGGGCGGACACTGTGCGTGTCTGTGTGTGCGGGCGGTGTCTGTGCTGGCCTGCCGGAGGTCTGTACGTGCCTGCCAGGGGCTTGTGCCGGCTGGCGGGGGTCTGTTCGGGCCTGCCGAGGGCTTGTGCCGGCTGCCGGGGGTCTGTACAGGCCTGCCAGGGGCTTTTGCCGGCTGCTGGGGGTCTGTACGGGCCTGCCGGGGGCTTGTGGCGGCTGCCGGGGGTCTGTACGGGCCTGCCAGGGGCTTGTGCCGGCTGCCGGGGGTCTGTACCAGCCTGCCGGGGGCTTGTGCCGGCTGCCGGGGGTCTGTACGGGCCTGCCGGGGGCTTGTGCCGGCTGCTGGGGGCTTGTGCCGGCTGCCGGGTGTCTGTACGGGCCTGCCGGGGGCTTGTGCCGACTGCCGGGGGTCTGTACGGGCCTGTCGGGGGTCTTGTGTGTGTGCAGGCATCGTCCGATGGGACTACAAGTCCCATCGGGCGATGCCTGCTACAATGACAGTGATTGATACATTAGCCAATGATGGGTCAGTAGTAGTCCCATCATCCGGCTAATGTGTTGAATGTAAAAAAAATATATATATATACATACTACATACATACTACATACATACTACATTCATACAACATACATACATACTAAATATATACTACATTCATACAACATACTACATACTTACTACATACATACAACATACATACAACATGCTAGACATACAACATACATACAACATACATACTACATTCATACTACATTCATACTACATATATACTACATTCATACAACATGCATACATACTACATACATACTACATATATACATACATACTACATATACATACATACTACATACAACATACATACAACATGCTACAGACATACAACATACATACTACATTCATACAACATACACACAACATGCTACAGATATACAACATACATACTACATTCATACTACATATATACTACATTCATACAACATACATACATACTACATACATACAACATGCTACAGACATACAACATACATACTACATTCATACTACATGCAACATACATACATTCATACAATACATACATACTACATTCATACATAGTACATACATACAACATGCTACAGACATACAACATACATACTACATACAACATACATACATTCATACAATACATACATACTACATACAATATATTCATACATTCATACAATACATACATATAGACATACAATACATATAACAGAGTACATACTCACGAATACTTGTCACATTGTTCCCCGAAGCCAGTGTCATCTATGAAAAAATATGAAAATAACAAACAAGCCATATACAGTGGGGCAAAAAAGTATTTAGTCAGTCAGCAATAGTGCAAGTTCCACCACTTAAAAAGATGAGAGGCGTCTGTAATTTACATCATAGGTAGACCTCAACTATGGGAGACAAACAGAAAAAAAAATCCAGAAAATCACATTGTCTGTTTTTTTTTCATTTTATTTGCATATTATGGTGGAAAATAAGTATTTGGTCATAAACAAAATTTCATCTCAATACTTTGTGATATATCCTTTGTTGGCAATGACAGAGGTCAAACATTTTCTGTAAGTCTTCACAAGGTTGCCACACACTGTTGTTGGTATGTTGGTGTCATGTCGGACGCTGTTCACACCACAGCATCCGGCAGGCAGAGGTAGTTCCACCTCCAGCCACTATAGCCTCAGTGGCGCCGGCCTGATCTTCAGGCTCTCGGGGGTTAATCCTGCTGGAGACCAGGTTGGATGGTTAGTCACGCCCACGGTCTTTAAATAGTCATGCTGGCCTATGGGCGTCGCCGATTATAGCTTGTGTTTCATACCAAGTGGTTCCGGTCTGGAGTGGAGGTGTTCAAGAGAGAGAGATTCATATCTGGTGTCGTATGATCCGTCGTTATCCTTTCTCCTTCCCATATTTGTGTTTAGTTGTGCCCTGTTCACATTACTGTTTATTCCTGTGTGTGTGCGGCGCAGTGCAGTTTAAGTTCTCCCTGTCTGTCATTATTTGTGTGGGAGCTTTGGTGGTGACTTCTCACTGGGTGGAGGGTGGAGGGTTAAGTGCAGGGCTGAGCAGGAGATAAGGAAAGGTCGGAGGCTCAGGCATTTGCACCTTCAGCAAAAACCCTGGGTTGAGGGTCAGTCAGGGTTTCCCCTAGTAAAGGGACACCACAGGGGCCCCGGGTACTTCAGCCTTAGTTGAACTAAGCCCCCGTGACATTATAATCGGCCCACATTTTTTCAGGAGTCCATGGATCCATTAGATTCCATAACCCGCCAGTTGGCGGCGCTGTCCATACAGGTCTCCGAGTTGAATGGGGCAGTTCAGCAGCAGGGCCTGGTAGTAGCAAAGGTGCAAACGGCATCTGCAGGTATCGGTGCAGAGCCGAAGTTTCCGCTGCCAGAACGATTTTCAGGCGATCGCAGCAAATTTGTCGTATTTCGGGAGGCCTGCAAATTATACTTCCGCATGCGGCCAATATCCTCAGGTAATGAGGCCCAGCGAGTAGGGCTGGTGTTGTCATTACTGAGTGGTGACCCCCAAGCATGGGCATTTTCCTTACCACCTGATTCTGCTACATTTCATTCGGTCGATAATGTTTTTTCTGCCCTCGGGCTCATTTACGATGACCCTGACCGACTGGCTCTAGCGGAATCTAAAATCCGCGCCCTCCGCCAGGGGGAGCGCTTGGCAGAAGACTATTGTTCGGAATTTCGCCGCTGGGCTGTAGACACACAGTGGAATGACCCAGCACTGCGGAGCCAGTTTATTCATGGGGTATCAGGGAGGGTGAAACAAGCCCTCCTGATGTATGAGACTCCGGCATCATTGGAGTCTGCCATGAGTTTGGTGATACGTATTGATCGCCGTTTTCGTCAGGGGGCACAGGAGACGCTACCTCTGGGGGAAAACAGAGGTGCAGGTGTGGTTGAAGTAGATGAGTCCCCTGAACCTATGCAGATTGCTGGCGTGGCACAGGTTCAGCCTCGCGCTCCGGGAGTCCGGAAGTCCGGAGCATGTTTCTACTGTGGTAAAGGTGGTCATTATGTTAACGTTTGCCCGGTACTACCTAAGAGGGTCACACCGGCGGAAAACTGTTAAGCTCAGAGGGTATGGAGGAGACCCAACTGAGCGTATGCATATCCTCCATGATGGTATCTCAATGTATGCTCCCTGCCAAGGTTATTGTCGCCGGCAGAGAGCTACCTATATCAGTGTTTGTGGATAGCGGTTCCGCCACCAATCTCATAGATGAGGAGTTTGCACACACCGCCGGGTTTAAGATTGAAAAACTTCCTCACCCCATACAGGTGGTGACCATTAATGCTGTTCCCCTCCCTCAAGGGGAGATTACTGAGTTTGTGGCAGAGGTGAAACTCCACATTGGGGTCCTACATTCTGAGTCGGTTACATGTAGGGTCCTCCGTAATCTCCCAGCTCAAATGGTCCTGGGTTTTCCATGGCTGTCCAGGCACAACCCGGTAATTGATTGGAAGACTCAGGACATAGTACAATGGAGTGGTTTCTGCCAAGACAATTGCTTGGCCACATGTGTGTCCGCCGTGACGCCCAGCCTGCCGGAGGCTTTGCAGGATTTCGCGGATGTTTTCTCTGAGAAGGGTTGCTCAGAACTGCCTCCACATAGAGCCTATGACTGTGCTATTAGGTTAAAACCCGGGGCCAAATTACCTAAGGCCAGGATGTTTAATATTTCTGGTCCTGAGAGACAAGCTCTGAAAGACTACATCGCGGAGAGTCTGAGCAAAGGTCACATCCGGCCTTCGTCCTCGCCTGTAGCCGCGGGGTTTTTCCTCATTAAGAAGAAAGATGGGGGGTTACGCCCGTGTCTGGATTTCCGAGAGTTAAACCAGATTACTATCCGTGATCCCTACCCAATGCCGTTGATCCCGGATTTGTTCAACCAGGTAGCGGGGGCAAAATGGTTTTCCAAGCTGGACCTCAGGGGGGCGTATAACCTCATAAGGGTCCGTCAGGGGGATGAGTGGAAGACGGCGTTTAACACTCCTGAGGGTCATTTTGAGAGTCTGGTTATGCCGTTTGGGTTGACCACCGCGCCTGCCGTTTTCCAACATTTTATTAATGATGTCTTTGCTCATGTCCTGGGGAGATTTGTGATTGTATACCTGGATGATATCCTCATTTATTCTAGCAAT
Organism: Dendrobates tinctorius; assembly: GCF_039654945.1. Taxonomy (NCBI): domain Eukaryota; kingdom Metazoa; phylum Chordata; class Amphibia; order Anura; family Dendrobatidae; genus Dendrobates; species Dendrobates tinctorius. The sequence continues at coordinate 1,194,512 of NW_027361773.1, forward strand.
CGGGACACTCATTTGCAGCATGTTAGGCAGGTGTTACAGTTGCTCCGGGAGAACCAGCTCTATGCTAAGCTGGAAAAATGTTTATTTTTTGTCCAGGAGTTGCCCTTTTTGGGATATATTGTGTCCGCAGCTGGTTTTAAAATGGACACCGCTAAGGTGCAAGCGGTGTTGCAATGTGAGAGGCCGGAGAGTCTGAAAGCACTCCAGCGGTTCCTTGGGTTTGCGAATTATTATAGGAAATTTATAAAACACTTTTCGACTGTCGCCAAACCGCTCACGGACATGACAAAAAAGGGTGCCGATCTGGCGAACTGGCCTGAGGTGGCTATACGTGCATTTGAGCGTCTGAAGAATAGTTTTGCTTCAGCCCCCATTCTGGTGCAACCAGACGTGTCTAAACCTTTTGTGGTAGAGGTTGATGCGTCGGAGGTGGGACTGGGGGCAGTACTGTCTCAAGGCTCGTCCTTGAGCGAGATGCATCCATGCGCCTACTTCTCCAAGAAGTTGTCGCCGGCCGAACGGAATTATGATATCGGCAACAGGGAGTTGTTGGCCATCAAACTGGCTTTTGAGGAATGGCGACACTTCTTGGAGGGGGCGGCTCACAGGTCACAGTTATCACCGACCATAAGAATCTGCTCTACCTGGAGTCTGCCAAGCGTCTGTCTCCTAGGCAGGCTCGCTGGGCATTGTTTTTTACTCGTTTCAATTTTCTTGTGACGTACCGTCCCGGGGCTAAAAACACCAAGGCGGATGCTTTGTCTAGGTGTTTTCCGGGGGGAGAACCTCGGGAAGAGCCGGTACCCATCCTCCAGGAAGGGGTAGTGGTCTCGGCTCTCACGACTGAGGTAGAGGCGGAGATTGCCGAGGCCCAAGAGGAGGTACCACCAGGACTTCCCGCCAACAAATCATTTGTACCCCTGCATCTTCGGCCTAAGGTGTTGAAGGAACACCACGATTCGGTACTGGCTGGTCACCCAGGGGTGAAGGGCACCTTAGAGCTGGTATCGCGTCGTTTCTGGTGGCCCAAAATCCGGCAGGACGTGGTCTCGTACGTGGCAGCTTGCATCACGTGCGCTAGGGCTAAGTCACCCCGAACCCGTCCTGCTGGCACGCTACAGCCTCTGGGGGTACCCAATAGGCCATGGACAGAAATCTCCATGGATTTTATCACTGACTTGCCAGCCTCGGCAGGGAACACGGTCATCCTGGTGGTGGTTGACCGTTTTTCAAAGATGGCGCATTTTGTGACGTTGTCCTCTTTGCCCAATGCTAAGACGTTGGCTCAGGTATTTGTGAAGGAGGTGGTCAGACTCCACGGAGTACCGTCTGACATAGTATCTGATAGGGGTACGCAATTTGTGGCGAGGTTTTGGAAAGCTTTTTGCTCAAGGTTGGGGATCAAGTTGTCACATTCATCGGCGTTTCATCCACAGTCTAATGGACAAACTGAGCGCATGAACCAAAATCTAGAACAGTATTTACGATGCTTTGTGTCCGACAACCAGGAGGAGTGGTCTATTTTCCTTCCTCTGGCCGAATTCGCATTAAATAATCACCGCCAAGAGTCATCAGGAGAGTCTCCATTCTTTTGTGTGTACGGTCAACATCCTCAGTTTTGTACCTTACGTCAGGGTGACTCCGGGGGTGTCCCGGAGGAGGATCAGCTAGGAGCCCAATTGTCATCAGTCTGGAGGCGGGTGAAACAGCGTTTGTTGAGCATGAGTGCCAGGTACAAACGGGTGGCTGACAGTAGACGCGTGCCAGGTCCGGACCTGTGTGTGGGTGAATGGGTGTGGTTAGCTACGAAGAACATGAAACTCAAAATCCCTTCTTTAAAACTGGGTCCAAGGTTTATTGGGCCTTTTAGGATTTCTGCCATCATTAACCCAGTGGCTTATCGGTTGGAACTTCCCGCAGTGTACAAGATACACAACGTGTTTCACAGGGCTTTATTGAAAAAGGTGGTAGGCTCTGTGGACACAACGCCGATGCCGCCTCCAGTCATGGTGGATGGCGAGTTAGAGTTCGAGGTCGCCAAGGTAGTGGACTCTCGAGTAGTACGCCGTACTCTTCAGTATTTGGTGCACTGGCGGGGGTATGGTCCAGAGGAGAGGTCTTGGGTTCCAGCCTCAGACATACATGCGGATCGGCTGGTCAGTTCTTTTCACCGTCGTCATCCGGACAAGCCGGGTCCTATGAGTCTTGAGGGCCCTGGGGTCCCTCGTAGAAGACGGGGTACTGTCATGTCGGACGCTGTTCACACCACAGCATCCGGCAGGCAGAGGTAGTTCCACCTCCAGCCACTATAGCCTCAGTGGCGCCGGCCTGATCTTCAGGCTCTCGGGGGTTAATCCTGCTGGAGACCAGGTTGGATGGTTAGTCACGCCCACGGTCTTTAAATAGTCATGCTGGCCTATGGGCGTCGCCGATTATAGCTTGTGTTTCATACCAAGTGGTTCCGGTCTGGAGTGGAGGTGTTCAAGAGAGAGAGATTCATATCTGGTGTCGTATGATCCGTCGTTATCCTTTCTCCTTCCCATATTTGTGTTTAGTTGTGCCCTGTTCACATTACTGTTTATTCCTGTGTGTGTGCGGCGCAGTGCAGTTTAAGTTCTCCCTGTCTGTCATTATTTGTGTGGGAGCTTTGGTGGTGACTTCTCACTGGGTGGAGGGTGGAGGGTTAAGTGCAGGGCTGAGCAGGAGATAAGGAAAGGTCGGAGGCTCAGGCATTTGCACCTTCAGCAAAAACCCTGGGTTGAGGGTCAGTCAGGGTTTCCCCTAGTAAAGGGACACCACAGGGGCCCTGGGTACTTCAGCCTTAGTTGAACTAAGCCCCCGTGACAGTTGGCCCATTCCTCCATGCAGATCTCCTCTAGAGCAGTGATGTTTTTGGCTTTTTGCTTGGCAGCACGGACTTTCAACTCCCTCCAAAGGTTTTCTATAGGGTTGAGATCTGGAGACTGGCTAGGCCACTCCAGGACCTTGAAATGCTTCTTACGAAGCCACTCCTTCGTTGCCCTGGCGGTGTGCTTTGGATCATTGTCATGTTGAAAGACCCAGCCACGTTTCATCTTCAATGCCCTTGCTGATGGAAGGAGGTTTGCACTCAAAATCTCACGATACATGGCCCCATTCATTCTTTCATGTACCCGGATCAGTCGTCCTGGCCCCTTTGCAGAGAAACAGCCCCAAAGCATGATGTTTCCACCACCATGCTTTACAGTAGGTATGGTGTTTGATGGATGCAACTCAGTATTCTTTTTCCTCCAAACACGACAAGTTGTGTTTCTACCAAACAGTTCCAGTTTGGTTTCATCAGACCATAGGACATTCTCCCAAAACTCCTCTGGATCATCCAAATGCTCTCTAGCAAACTTCAGACGGACCCGGACATGTACAGGCTTAAGCAGTGGGACACGTCTGGCACTGCAGGATCTGAGTCCATGGTGGCGTAGTGTGTTACTTATGGTAGGCCTTGTTACATTGGTCCCAGCTCTCTGCAGTTCATTCACTAGGTCCCCCCGCGTGGTTCTGGGATTTTTGCTCACCGTTCTTGTGATCATTCTGACCCCATGGGGTGCGATTTTGCGTGGAGCACCAGATCGAGGGAGATTATCAGTGGTCTTGTATGTCTTCCATTTTCTAATTATTGCTCCCACAGTTGATTTCTTCACTCCAAGCTGGTTGGCTATTGCAGATTCAGTCTTCCCAGCCTGGTGCAGGGCTACAATTTTGTTTCTGGTGTCCTTTGACAGCTCTTTGGTCTTCACCATAGTGGAGTTTGGAGTCAGACTGTTTGAGGGTGTGCACAGGTGTCTTTTTATACTGATAGCAAGTTTAAACAGGTGCCATTACTACAGGTAATGAGTGGAGGAAAGAGGAGACTCTTAAAGAAGAAGTTACAGGTCTGTGAGAGCCAGAAATCTTGTTTGCTTGTTTCTGACCAAATACTTATTTTCCACCATAATATGCAAATAAAATGAAAAAAAAACAGACAATGTGATTTTCTGGATTTTTTTTTCTGTTTGTCTCCCATAGTTGAGGTCTACCTATGATGTAAATTACAGACGCCTCTCATCTTTTTAAGTGGTGGAACTTGCACTATTGCTGACTGACTAAATACTTTTTTGCCCCACTGTACTCCCTGATCCACAGAAATCCACGCATGTCCCACGCCGATCTTCCGTGGAGAACAGCAGCATCACCTGATGCGACCGCTCTCTACGGGGCTCCAGGAATTCAATGACGGGAGGTAGGTATCCTTCCGCACTGTATTCCTCTGCCACTGTAAAAAAAATAGTCCCTAGTCTCCCTTTTGGCATTGCTGTGTGAAAAAGTTCCCATGCAGCTTTTGCCATAAAGTGAGACCAGGGACTATTTTTTTACAGTGGCGGAGGAATACAGTGCGGAAGGATACCTACCTCCCGTCATTGGATTCCTGGAGCCCCGTAGAGAGCGGTCGCATCAGCTGATGCTGCTGTTCTCCACGGGAGATCGGCGTGGGGCACGTGGATTTCTGCGGATCAGGGAGTATATGGCTTGTTTGTTATTTTCATATTTTTTCATAGATGACACTGGCTTCGGGGAACAATGTGACAAGTATTGGTGAGTATGTACTCTATGTTATATGTACTGTATGTCTATATGTATGTATTGTATGAATGCATGAATGTATTGTATGTAGTATGTATGTATTGTATTGTATGAATGTATGTATGTTGTATGTAGTATGTTGTATGTATGTTGTATGTCTGTAGCATGTTGTATGTATGTTGTATGTATGTAGTATGTATGTATATTGTATGAATGTAGTATATTTGTATGTATGTATGTTGTATGAATGTAGTATATATGTAGTATGTACAGTATGTTGTATGAATGTAGTATATATGTAGTATGAATGTAGTATGTACTGTATGTCTGTAGCATGTTGTATGTATGTAGTATGTATGTAGTATGTATGTAGTATGTCTGTAGCATGTAGTATGTATGTAGTATGTATGTTGTATGAATGTAGTATATATGTAGTATGTATGTAGTATATGTCTGTAACATGTTGTATGTATGTAGTATGTAGTATGTATGTATGTAGCATGAATGTAGCATGTATGTAGTATATATGTAGTATGTACTGTATGTCTGTAGCATGTTGTATGAATGTAGTATATATGTATGTATGTTGTATGAATGTAGTATATATGTAGTATGTATCTAGTATGTATGTATGTTGTATGAATGTAGTATATATGTAGTATGTATGTAGTATGTACTGTATGTCTGTAGCATGTTGAATGTAGTATGAATGTAGTATGTATGTAGTATGTATGTAGTATGTATGTATGTAGTATGTATGTATGTAGTATGTATGTATGTAGTATGTATGTAGTATGTATGTAGCATGTATGTATGTATGTAGTATGTATGTAGTATGAATGTAGTATGAATGTAGTATGAATGTAGTATGAATGTAGTATGAATGTAGTATGTACTGTATGTCTAGCATGTTGTATGTATGTAGTATGAATGTAGTATATATGTAGTATGTGTGTATATATATATATATATATATATATATATATATATATACAGGCCCCTACAGACCCCCGGCAGCCGGCACAAGGCCCCGGCAGGCCCGTACAGACCCCCGGCAGCTGGCACAAGGCCCTGGCAGGCCCGTACAGACCCCCGGCAGCCGGCATAAGCCCCTGGCAGGCCCGTACAGACCCCCGACAGCCGGCACAGGCCGCCAGCAGGCACATACAGGCCCTCCGCAGTCGGTACAGGCCCCCCCGCAGTCGGCACAGACCACGCATCATGATGCGCACAGACCACGCATCATGATGACATCATTTCAGCAGCCAATCACAGCCACAACAGTGGCTCATTGCATTATGGGAACTTCCGATTCCGGTATCTGATATTGAAAAAATATCGGTACTCGGTATCGGAATTCCGATACAGCGAATATCGGCCGATACCCGATATTTCCAGTATCGGAATGCTCAACACTAGCAAAGACCAATATTATCAAAATTACTACTGTAAAAGACCAAAACAATAAAACTACTCAATGTCCAGCACCGTCACCACTACACAGCGAATACATAATATAAAATAACCATTACCTTTACATACCAAAACACTATACAGAGACCAGTCACACCACCATACACCTTCTACTACGTAAAGACTGAAACAAATTTAGCTGTTACTAAATAAAAAAGAAAAAAAAGACTACTTAAAAGAGCAATAGTGCCCCTATCAAAACTATTAATGTCCCCATTTATAACTAAATAATGTCCTGAGTGCCCACACAGTTCTGCATACACAGAATAATAATACACAATATGGTAGTCCCCAAAGCCCTTTATTATACATTGTGGACCTCATAGCTTCCCATATAGTAAAATGGCTACATAGCCCCTATATACAATGTGATGTCCCCACTGTCCCATATGTATAGTATGATGGACCCCTCTGCCCCCTGTATATAGTATCATTGCACCCACTTCCCCTGTATACAGTATCATGTTCCCCACTGCCCCTATATATGGCCCCAGTTTTCACCACATATATAGGATGATGGCCCTAGTTCTCCTCATATATATAATATGATGACCCTAATTCTCCCCATATATATAATAGGATGGCTCCAGTTCACCCATATATATAGTAGGATGGTCCCAGTTCTCCCCTTATAAGTAACAGAAAAACTGACTGAAACAACGAGAACTAATCTGAATAGGTGCATACCAAAAAACGACATATATCAAAATACGAAAAATGGTTGTACTCAATAGTGATAAAGCATGTCACTTCACTTCATGTATTTCACATGATACTATATCTATAGCAAAATGGCTTTTGAAATTTAGGAAAAATACACGAGATGCTTATTACAAAATTTGGCTAAATAATCGTCAAGGTAATCTCATGAATCGGATGGGTCCCTGACCTAACTGCCCAGTATGAACACTTACCTATGGCTAATCTCTGAATGTATGGGTGAATATAAACACCTCTCTTGGTAAAGCCTACATTTATGGGTTGGATGGAACCTGATGTGATCAGATGTAATTAAAATCACTGCATGGTGAAGGGCGGAGTGCTCAGTCAGAAAGCTTAGCATATAAGTAAGGCTGGGGTCACACTTGCAAGATACTCGCATGAGCCGCGTCTCAATACCCGGCACTGATGCTGGCACTAGGGACCGGAGTGTGCGGCTGTATGTATTCTCTGCAGCTGAGCGCTCCATTCCGAGTGCCGGCGGCAGTGCCGAGTATTGAGACATGAGACTCGTGAGAGTTTCTCGCAAGTGTCAACAAGAGTAATGAGTTTTTGATGCACAGCTAATGACTCAATAAACTAATGCAGGGGTGCAGATCAGTGGTCATGAACAGTAATCAAAAAGAAAAGAGAAAGCAAGACCACTATATGAAGTGCACACCACCAATACATTATAAAAGGGAAAAAGCTTTATTGACAACATGAATAAAAACATTTAAAAAACAATCAAACAACCCGCATAAACCCTGCTTCCACACCTTGTGCAGGCAATCATATATATATACAATATATAGATATAAACCATATGTTATTAGATCAATGTACAATATGGTCACATGTAAGCAATTATATCTAGCCTCTATTAATCCTGAAATAGTACTCAAAGTGGAGAACTACAAAACTAGCACTCTCTGTGACAGAAGAATCCCCATATATATATATATATATATATATATTCTCTCTGTGACAGAAGAATCCATATATATATATATATATATATATATATATATATATATATATATATATATATAGAGAGAGAGAGAGAGAGAGTTTGGAATCCTCAGGATATATTCACAGGGAAAAAAAAACCCATGAGAAAAGTGTGGCACTGCACCCTGTCCCAATCACACATGCACCCTGATAGCTATACAGTATATATGTATAAGCCACTAGCTGATGAGAGGCAAATACACTGTCATGAGTTTCCCGCAAGTGTGACCCCGGCCTAACAGAAAAACTGACCGAAACAATGAAAACTAGTCTGAATAGGTGCACTCCGCCCTTCACCATGCGGTGATGTCACATATCTATGGTGTCCTATTGTTCTTGGTGTGGGCGGATAGAATGCATATACAATATGACCGCAGGGGCGGACCTACTGCCCATGCAGTCGGTTCATTGAACGGGGGCCCCTCCAGCCTCCTGCACCGAATGGCTAATTATTCAATTTTCAAATTAGCCATGTGGAGCGCAGGAGGAGAGGAGAGCAGCGCCAAGCGTTGGAGGACCTGTGGTGATGTCATCGTCATGTGATCAGGGGGCGGAGCTGATCACAGGCCTTCACCATTCATCAGCTCAGCCCCCCTGATTTCATGATGATGACATCACCACAGGTCCTTTAGCTCAGCTCACAGGAGCTGCATCTTCCAGCAGGAGCACCACGTAAGAAGAAAGTTTTTTTTTTTAAATTTAATTATTATGTTTACCAGCAGGATGGAGACACATGGACCATGTGTCTCCATCCTGCCAGGGCAGATTGGAGAAAGGGGGGAGGCAAGATGGAGACGGGCAGGATTGGAGATGGGAGCAGGATTGGAGACATTGGGGTCAGGACGGAGATGGGGTAGGATGGAGATGTGGCAGGATGGAGATGTGGCAGGATGGAGATGTGGCAGGATGGAGATGTGGCAGGATGGAGATGTGGCAGGATGGAGATGAGGCAGGATGGAGACGGGGCAGGATTGGAGGCGGGGGCAGGATTGGAGACATTGGGGCAGGATGGAGACGGGGCAGGATGGAGACGGGGCAGGATTGTAGACGGGGCAGGATTGTAGACGGGGCAGGATTGTAGACGGGGCAGGATTGTAGACGGGGCAGGATTGTAGACGGGGCAGGATTGTAGACGGGGCAGGATTGTAGACATTGGGGGCAGGATGGAGACGGGGCAGGATTGGAGACGGGGCAGGATTGGAGACGGGGCAGGATTGGAGACGGGGCAGGATTGGAGACGGGGCAGGATTGGAGACGGGGCAGGATTGGAGATGGGGCAGGATGGATTGGAGACGGGGCAGGATTGAGATGGGGCAGGATGGAGACATTGGGGGCAGGATTGGAGACATTGGGGCAAGATGGAAATGGGGCCGGATTGGAGACAGGGCAGGATTGGAGACATTGGGGGCAGGATTGGAGACATTGGTGGCAGGATTGGGGGCAGGGTGGAGATGGGGCATGATTGGATACAGGGGGTAGGATTGGAGATACAGGGCGCAGGATTGGAGACACTGGGGGCAGGATTGGAGACACAAGGGGCATGATTGGAGACATGGGGGCAGGACTGGAGACACGGGGGGCAGGATTGCAGGTACAGAGGGCATGATTGGAGACAAAGGGGCAGGATGAAAGACATGGGGGCAGGATTGCAGGTACAGGGGGCATGATTGCAGACACAGGGGCATGATTGGAGACAAAGGGGCAGGATGAAAGACACAAGGGGCAAGATTGGAAACAGGGCAGGACTGGAGACACAGGGGGCAGGATTGGAGACAGATGTGGCAGGATCATGGGGCAGGATGGATACGATGGAGACAGATGGGGAGATCATATGGGGCACAATGGATACTCATGAGGGTGGGATGGGAGAACATATGGCTGAAGCCAGGAATGAGACACACAGGGGCCAGGATGGGGGATATTATTACCATAGGGGCTAATTAAAGGATATTATTACTGCAGTAATGTATTTATTTTATTTTTTGAGTATACTGCTTTAAATGGGGGGGCAGTCGTGTTACTGTGTAGAGTGATACTATGTTGCCTTTTTTTCTTCATGTGATGTAATGAAGAAGTTGGGAAAAAAATAAGTAATGTGTTCTGCAAGTGGAGCTCTAGATAACTGTGTTATTTCCTGCAGAGACGAGCCTTGGCTGGAAGAAGTGATGGTGATCTGTGCTGGATGAAAGATGAAAAGCAAGGATGAAGGACTTTACCTAGAGACGTCACTGGTGAGTTAGTGTGTTACCTATACACTGACACTATACACTGTATACTATATACAGGGGTCCTGTGTATAATGTCACCAGTGATCACTGTATTACCTGTACGTTATATACAGAGCTCCTGTGTATAATGTCATTAATCACTGTATTACCAGTACACAGACACTGGATAGTAAGTACAGATCCCCTGTGTATAATGGCACTTATGGCGATAGTATTTTTTTTTTTATTACTGATCAGTATTGTAGTATTCAGTCACTATGTGGTGGTAATATGTGGTCTGGACATGGTGTTGCGGTATTTGTCCCTTGTATGTGCTATTATTTTGTCACTTTGTGGTGGTAATATGTGGTCTGGTGATGGTGCGGTGGTATTTGTTACTTGTATGTGATATTACTCGGTCACTGTGGTAGTAATATATAATCTGGTCCTGGTGTGGCAATATTTGTTCCTTGTATGTGGTATTAATTATAGGTCACTATGTGGTGGTAATATTGTGTCTGGTCATGGTGCGATGGTATTTGTCCATTGTATGTGATATTAATGGTCATTTTAAAAATTGAAAAATAAATACAAATGTACCTAAATTGTATTGCATATTTTAACAAATATATTGAATATGTTACAGTAGAGTAGAGCTCAGCTAAAAGTGTCTACAGTGTTGTGATGGCGGCTTAAAAAATATTTTGGCGAAAAAAAAAATCTGCCGGCTATATGTGTGATCTGGTGAGGGGAACTGTTAATTTGTGATTGGTGAGAACTTGAAGTGGAGTGTTCCAAGAGAGGGAGGTGGGACTGTGGACAGTTTGAAGAGTGGAGGTGGGGCTGGGGTAGAACCTGGGCAGAGTCTTACGGGGGCCCCAAAAATTTTCCCAGTATGGGGCCCCGAAATTCCTAGTGGCAGCCCTGCCCCTGCCCATATGCTGCAGCAGTTCAGGAATGTGCGGAGTGCGAGCACTGGACAGTGTGGAATGGATGGATCCTCTTGGTCTGGCCTGCCCTGCCTGCTCCAGGTAAGAGTACTACCAGAGCTGAGCAGGACTGAGGGACTGGGACCGAGGTGCAGGCATGACTTTGGGGGGCTCCTGGGGTGGGGGAGAACTGAACATGGTAGGCATGATTTTGGGGGGCTCTGTCCTGGGGGAGAACTGAAGCATGATGGCCTGGCTGCTCATGAATGGGGGGCCCCTGGCCTGGGGGGAAGGGAAGCATGGCCTTGGCTGCTCATGAATGGGGGGGCTCCTGGGGAGAAGAATGACTGCTCATGAATGAGGGGGCCCCTGGGGGAGATGCTTGGCTGCTCATGATTGGGACGGCTCATGGGGGGAGAAGAAACATGTATCGGGCGGCCCACATAGGGGGAGAAGCAGCATAAACTTGGGGGGGCCACATGGGGAGAAGCAGCATAAACTGGGGGGCCACATAGGGCAAGAAGAACTATGCTAAAAGTAGACCGCATATCGGGGAGAGCATTATAAAACAAAGGAAAACGGGGGTGCCTATATATATTACCTATCTATATGTTTACATAACTTTGTTGCCCTATGAAGGACGGGGGGGGACCCAAACAATTTCTTGCCCACTACAGTCTGTGTCCGCCCCTGACCTAAAAGCTACTGGGACCTTATGGAATTTATAAAGGAAGCAGAAAATGTAAAAGTTGTGGTTTGCGCTGCGACAAGCTGAGCATTCATTTTTACCCTTTTTGGGTGCAAGTGGAATTATTCATTGCCATTTCTAATTCTAATGTTTTGCTCTGTGTAGCTATTTGTAGAACATTATATTGGCACTAAATAAAAAAAGGACAGTGTTAGTAATCACCTTTAAATTGCTTCTCCCATTTCATGCTTATTGCTTCCATATTTCTCTTTTCGCTGTTCTACATTTTACCAGACAAAGACATATTTCTGGCATTTTATTTGTTAACATCCAGGAATAACATGAACCAGCCTGACTACATACTGTTACAAACGACCCCCAAATAATATTCATCCAGCATTGCCTAAATGTAAAATGAATATGAAAATCATATCCTGCAATTTTGTATTTTTTACTTTCTTGAAATTCCCCACATTCAACAATCAATAGAATATGCAAAATGTACTGTCCCCCGTTCAGTATAAATGAACTTCCACCAAAATGAATATAAATCGTAATTAAAAGAAAAAGGCATTGCAAGAGATGAATGATTTACATTTCCATAATTTTGCCTTTCTTCTATAATATTATATACATTCTAAAATTATGATAATTAGAAATTAAATATTTTCTTTCGAAGCGGAGAGCTGTGTATATGATAGTGTTACAAAATACCAGTCTTTGTAGATTTACTGTATATTTGTAATTATATTTGTTCATCTCAATGGTTTGCTGGTTTAACTCTTTACTTTCCAGATCACTCAGCTTAGAGAGAACATTGAGGCGAAGTTCACACGGTCAGTATTTGGTCAGTATTTTACATAATTTGTAAGCCAAAACCAGGAGTGGAACAATCAGAGGAAAAATATAATAGTATATTATACCCAATAGGGAGATATAACAAAAAAATTTAAAATGAAAAATAGCTAAAAATTAAAAAATAAGAATTATTTAAAATATATATATATATGAAGCTGCAAGGGGAGATATGAGACACTAAGATAACACACAGGTGGTATGTATTGTGCTGCTGTAATACCTGTGATATTGGCTAGGTAATTAGGGCTCTATTGGAGTCTGGACCCAAGAGTGGTAAGTAACCTGGATGTCCAGTGGTGTATGGTGGTGAACATTCACGTAGGGTACCGGCGGACCCTGACAGTCTAGTCTATAAGCTGCAGAAGGTTATAAATCAAACAAATAAATGGGATACAATCCGTAATCATTTGTACTGAAAGTCACAGTGTTGATGTGGGTGTAATTCCATATTTACTTGAAGACTGTCTACTTTTGACATTTTAGTGGTCAGTGTCCTCTTTGGAGCTGAATCCTACCCATTGAGTACCAGCGCCACTTACCATCAATTTCATAGAAAAGTATAATAGAAACACGTCACCACTTCTGTATTTATCACCCAGTCCTGGTTTTGGCTTACATATACTGAGGTAAAAAACTGACCAAATACTGAACGTGTGCACATGGCCTCAATGTAGCCATTTATTACCAGGTTTCTGCAGTGTATATTTGTTTCCTTTTATCCTTGCTTTTTTATAGTTGGAATACAAATATTGACAATTATATGTTAGCAGTGTAAGCTTTTCTTTATAGACTGAGACAGTTTCATAGAATCATAGAATCATAGAATCGTAGAGTTGGAAGGGACCTCCTGGGCCATCTGGTCCAACCCCCTGCTCAAAGCAGGATTCGCTAAATCATCCCAGTCAGATGTCTGTCCAGCCTCTGTTTGAAGACTTCCATTGAAGGAGAACTCACCACTTCTCGTGGCAGCCTGTTCCACTCATTGATCACTCTAACTGTCAAAAAGTTTTTTCTAATATCTAATCTGTGTCTCCTCCCATTCAGTTTCATCCCATTGCTTCTAGTCTTTCCTTGTGCAAATGAGAATAAAGTTGATCCTTCTACAATGTGACAGCCCTTTAGATATTTGTAGACTGCAATTAAGTCTCCTCTCAGTCTTCTCTTTTGCAAACTAAACATTCCCAAATCCTGCAACCTTTCCTCATAAGACAGGGTTTGCAGACCGGTCACCATTCTGGTCGCTCTTTTCTGAACTTGCTCCAGTTTGTTGATGTCTTTTTTAAAATGTGGTGCCCAAAACTGGACACAATATTCCAGATGAGGTCTGACCAAAGAGGAGTAGAGGGAAATAATGACTTCACGTGATCTAGACTGTATGCTTCTGTTAATACATCCTAGAACTGCATTTGCCTTTTTTGCTGCTGCATCACACTGTTGACTCATATTCAGTCTGTGATCTATTAGTATACCCAAGTCTTTTTCACATGTGCTGTCACTTAGCCCTATTCCTCCCATTCTATATATGCTTTTTTCATTTTTATTGCCCAGATGTAGTACTTTGCATTTCTCCCTGTTAAAAACCATTCTGTTAGTTACTGCCCACTTCTCCAGTTTATTTAAATCTTTTTGAATCCTCTCTCTCTCTTCTCTAGTATTAGCTATCCCTCCTAGCTTTGTGTCATCAGCAAATTTAATCAGTTTACCCTCAATTCCTTCATCTAAATCGTTGATAAAGATGTTGAACAATACAGGGCCCAGGACAGAGCCCTGTGGTACCCCACTTGAGACATTCTTCCAACTGGATGTGCAGCCATTTACGACCACTCTTTGGGTCCGATCACTAAGCCAGCTATGAATCCACCTAACAGTTGCCTTGTCCATTCCATACTTAGTCATTTTTTCAATAAGGATTGTATGAGAGACTTTGTCAAATGCTTTGCTGAAGTCAAGATATACTATATCTACAGCATTTCCTTGATCCACCCAATCAGTGATACCATCATAGAAGGAAATTAAGTTAGTCTGACATGACTTATTAGTTACAAACCCATGCTGACTCTGTTTGATCACTTCATTCTTATCCAGGTATTGACTTAAATGTTGTTTAATAATTTGTTCAAAGATCTTTCCTGGTATAGAAGTCAGACTCACCGGCCTATAGTTGCCTGGGTCCACCTTCTTCCCCTTTTTGAAGATAGGAACAACATTTGCTCTTCTCCAGTCTTCTGGCACTTCTCCTGTTCTCCAAGAATTTTCAAAGATTATGGAGAGTGGTTCAGAAATTTCTTCTGCTATCTCCTTCAGTACTCTGGGGTGTAATTCATCTGGACCTGGAGACTTGAATTCATTTAGGTTAGCTAAGTGTTTCCTCACTATCTTTCTGTTTATAGATATCCTGGATTCTTCTATTCCCTTAATAGGACAGTGAATAACAGTTGGTGTTACATTTCCTTTCTGAGAGAAAACAGATGCAAAATAGGAATTTAAAAGTTCAGCCTTCTCAACATCCTGTCTTACCATTTCATCATTTTCATCCTGTAAAAATCCTATAGCATCTTTGACTTTTCTTTTACTTTTGACATATCCCCAAAATCCTTTATTATTGCTTTTGACATCTCTTGCAAGCCTCAATTCATTTTCAGCTTTAGCTAATCTGATTTGTGCCCTGCAGATTCTGCAGACAGCATTATATTCTTCTTTAGATATGCCTCCCTCTTTCCATTTTATAAACATTTTTTTCTTCCTTTTTAGCATGTGCTTAAGTTCTGTGTTCACCCATCCTGGTTTCCTTAAATGCTTCCTAGTTTCAGCAAAATCAAATATTTCTTGACAGCTGTATTGTACTGAGGGAAGTCTATACAAACTAAGGTCGTGGGCAAAAGTTTTTGAGACCAGACACAAATGTTGGTTTTTACGAAGTTTGCGGATTTGGTTTTTATAATGGCAAGGCAGCTGATATCACTCTTTCATGCTGTTTGACATGTAAGAACAGACTTTTAAAGGGGATTGGTCCTTTCAAAGGGGACGTGGTGCCGTCAGATGCTCCTGACTCATGCCTCTTCAGGAATCAGGAGCGTCTGATCAGTGGTGTGTGCCTCCTTGCACCACTTCAGAAATCTTACATCAACTTGACATGAATTAGATGAGCTATAGAGGTATAGATATTATAAATAGGGAAAATTAAATCCTTATAAAGTACAACGATCAAAAAATCTACATAAGGTGCAAGCATGCCTATTACATAAAATGTGCATATATAAATTCATACTGCTCAAAAAAATAAAGGGAACACGAAACAATTTGTTCCCTTTATTTTTTGAGCAGTATATATAAAGAGAGAGCGAGAGAGATATGCAGGAAAAAATGTCTATACATGTTGTTATAGTACATACAAATCAGAAGAAAAAATATGCCTATAAATTTAATGCACCTGTGTGCATTGTGCCTACTCACACACAGGTATACATCCGATATGTGCTTATATAACGCAGTTTAACAGGTTGATAACAGCAAATAACAATGATTAGGGATGTAGTACAATACAGAGAGTATGGCTCGTATTTCAGTAGGATACCTTTGTCAGGGGGTGGAAACATGTGCAGTCATCATTGCTTTGCATTAAAAGAGCTTTACATGTAAGAACATTGCTGCTTTAAGATTGTCTCTAAATAAACCATTTATTGGATCATCAAGAAGTTCAAAGAAAAAGGTTCAATAGCTGTGAAGAAGGTAGCCCAAAAAAGTAAAGAGGATTATGTTACAGAATCAGATCAAAACCAGTGTAGAGCCTTCTATGGAATGGCAGTAGGCAGGTGCTAATGCATCTGCCCGCACAGTGAGGCGCAGGCAGGCTCGGACTGGCCCATAGGGGAACAGGGTAATCCCCCCTGTGGGCCCCTGTGCAGATATGGGCCCCTATCCCCATTGTATGAGCAGTACTTCTTGGCATAATTCACTTGATTTACACTGTACAGAAAAACAACATATCATCATTCATTAACCATACTACCCAGTGTACTATTATATGGAAGCATAGGCAAATTTGTGAAGGAGGAAAGTATAATATTTGCACCCAGGTGAAAAGTGGGCCTCCCCAAAGTCAATGTTTCTGGTGGGTGCAGGGTTTGGAGGTAACCCTGGTGTCAAGGAGGGCAGCAAAAATGCCATTTCATCAAACACAAAATGACATTCTACAGGAAGTAAACAGATTGGACTGCAGAGAGCTGAAGTAAAGTTTCTCTGATGGCACCTCCTTCAGACTGTTTGGTGCATATGGAAGAATAGTTGTCCAGTAAACAAAAGGTGAGCACTACCATGATTGCTTTGCCACACCAGCTGTAAAGCATCCTGTTATCAACAGATGTGTGGGATTGCTTTCCATCCAAAGACATACTGATAGGCAATTTAGATTGTGAGCTCCATTGGGGACAGTGATGATGATAATGTGTGCAGACTGTAAAGTGCTGCGGAATATGTTAGCGCTATATAAAAATAAGATTATTTATTATATTATTATTATTAGGCTCACTGACAATTGCAAACAAGAATGCTCTTTCCTGTATGATGGAGCACCATGTCACAAGGCAAAAGTGATAACTAAGTGGCTCAGTGAACAAAACATTTCAATTTTGAGTCCATGGCCAGGAAACTTCTCAGATCTCAATTTATTTGAGAACCTGTGAACAATCCTCAAAAATTGGGTTGACAAACAAAAACACAGAAATTGGGATAAATTCCCATCAATGATTAAGCAAAAACGAGTTGCAACTAGAGTTGGTGTGAATCAATTGGCATGTCTCATTCCATCATCCACAAAATTGGTCTGTGGTGCTGAAAGAGTACCACCTCATATACTGATATTCTTTTGATTAGCTGGCTTGCAGCGTGATGCACATGTAACATCATGCCATACTGGATAATCAAAAGAAGAGCTGCAGGCGTCAGTAGCTTAGAGGCTCATTACTCCCTGTGCCATGCAGCAGCATTAGACCACTGTTGTGGCTGTTAGAATGGGTTGTGCACATAAATGTTAGTTGGCATCAGTCAGGATTTAGTCTAGAAGCTGATATCCAGCGCGACGGGTCGAATTACAAAGGTCTTGAAAGATAAGGATCTACACTGTGGTCACAAAAAGGGGGTATATGACCTTTGGCCACACACGGTTATCACATGGGCAGGGAGGCTTATCATAGTTATCCCCCCACTGCCACACTGTGATGAAAAACAGCAAGCTAGTCTTGACCTAACAATTTACCGCAGGGGGGCTTATTTTAGTTATCCCACCGCTGCCAACACTGTGTTACAAACTGCCAGGATTTATCTATATCCCACTTTTCAGTTCCACTTCAGGGAACTACACCTAGGATGATTAGTCGACAGACGGTCCACGTGATGTGCACTGGCTATTAGGCATGCTGCAGCGAGGGAATTATAAAGGCTCTGGCCGCAGCCAGACAATCCGCTTATAAAACCCCTTCCGTCACTGCCAGCTAGCCCACCTAGCCCAGAGCACACTTCGCTGCCACCAGCTTCCGAATTCTCTATTAATATTTATAATTAATAAAGATGGTCCGAAGCCAACCCAAATTAGTAGCGTAATTAACGTTAGGCACGTGAAGATTCGTGATAGAACATGGAGACAAACTAGTAATTTTATATTTTACTCCACAAGGTAGGCAGTGTTTACAGAAGGTATAAAAAGATTTTACAATATCAGACAATCAAAATATGTACAAAGCGATTTACAAATAAAAAGGGGATTTAAACAGAAATGAACACTCACATGTTACTTAGATGATCTCAGGCAAACCATGCTTGCAGGGGAGGGGTGACACATCAAAATGCATGAAGGGTCTTGATTAGTGTTGAGCATTCCGATACGGCAAATATCGGGTATCGGCCGATATTCGCTGTATCGGAATTCCGATACCGAGTACCGATATTTTTTCAATATCGGATATCGGAATCGGAAGTTCCCATAATGCAATGAGCCACTGTTGTGGCTCTGATTGGCTGCCGAAATGACGTCATCATGATGCGCGGTCTGTGCGCATCATGATGTGCCATCAGTTCGGGCCTTCCGGGGGGGTGCCGACTGCCCGGGGGTCTGTACCGGCCTGCCCGGGGGTCTGTACCGGCCTGCCGGTGGTCTGTGCAGACTGCCCGGGGGTCTGTGCCGACTGCCCGAGGGTCTGTGCGGACTGCCCGAGGGTCTGTGCGGACTGCCGGGGGTCTGTGCGGACTGCCGGGGGTCTGTACCGGCCTGCCGGGGGGCTGTGCCGACTGCCTGGGGGTCTGTGCGGACTGCCCGGGGGTCTGTGCGGACTGCCGGGGGTCTGTACCGGCCTGCCAGGGGGCTGTGCCGGCCTGCCGGTGGTCTGTGCCGACTGTCCTGGGGTCTGTGCAGGCTGCAGGGGTCTGTGCAAGCATCGTCCGATGGTACTACAAGTCCCATCGGGAGATGCCTGCTACCATGACTGTGATTGACACATTAGCCAATGATGGGACAGTAGTAGTCCCATCATTCGGCTAATGTGTTGAATGTAAAAAAAAAAAAATACATACTACATACATACTACATGCTACATACATACTACATACATACTACGTGCAACATACATGCAACATACATACTACATATATACTACATGCATGCAACATGCATACTACATATATACTACATGCATGCAACATGCATACTACATATATACTACATGCATGCAACATACATACTACATATATACCACATATATTCTACATGCATGCAACATACATACTACATATATACCACATATATTCTACATGCATGCAACATGCATACTACATATACAGTCATGGCCAAAAGTATTGACACCCCTGCAATTCTGTCAGATAATACTCAGTTTCTTCCTGAAAATGATTGCAAACACAAATTCTTTGGTATTATTATCTTCATTTAATTTGTCTTAAATAGTGTTGAGCATTCCGATACCGCAAGTATCGGGTATCGGCCGATATCAGCGGTATCGGAATTCCGATACTTAATTCCGATACTTTTTTCATATCGGATTCCGGGATCGGAATCGGAATAGGAAGTTCCCATCATGCTATGAGCCTGCTTGCTTTGATTAAGCCAATGGGAATCCTCCGAAGTGTGGGCACATCCTGTTAGGCATGTAGGCATGTTAACTATTGGCATGGCTGTGATTGGCTGCCGAAATGATGTCATGATGCACTATAAAAGCCACCGCAGCCGCCATTTCTGGTCACTCTGCTGTGAATTCAGTTAGGGACAGGCTGCTGTAGAAGACTGTGAGGGACAGTTAGAAATAGCGATTCTAAAAACAATATTGTGCTTTATCCAGGCTACATAAACCACCACTGTAGCTTGCTTTTCCCTAGCAGCGCTGTTTTCACAGCTGTCTGCAAGGGCTGTGTGAGTGCAGCTCACGCTGTGGAGTGGGTCCTGCAGCCACGTCAGGCTGTAGGCCACCCAGTGTGATCACTGCTGCCTCATACATCTTTTATTTTTTGAGCTGCATTTTTTAAATAATTTCAATCTAGTGTGCTTCCATCCGTATCCATATACGTTGGTTGCAAACACTAGTAGTAGACAGCGGAGCCTTTCTGCAGCCTTTCAGTGCTAGTGTCCACTTTGCTGCACTGTTCACGGCTGTCTGAGAGGTCTCTGACTGTGTGTGAGTGCAGCTCACGCTGAGTAGTGTGTCCTGCAGCTACGTCTGGCTGTAGGACGCTCAGCGTGCGTCACTGCCTCACACATATTTTTATTTGAGTGCAGCTCATTTTTTCTTCTATTAGTGTGCATCCATCTGTCTCCATCTACGGTGGTTGCAAACACTATATAGGAGTACACAGCGGAGCCTTTCTGCAGCCTGTCAGTGCCAGTGCCCACTTAGCTGCACTGTTGACGGCTGTCTGAGAGGTCTCTGACTGTGTGTGAGTGCAGCTCACGCTGAGTAGAGTGTCCTGCAGCTACGTCTGGTTGTAGGACGCTCAACGTGCGTCACTGCCTCACACATATTTGTCTCTGAGTGCAGCTCATTTTTTCTTCTCCTATTAGTGTGCATCCATCCGTATCCATCAACATTGGTTGGTTGCAAACACTATATAGGAGTAGATAGAGGAGCCTTTTTTTCTGGCTTGTGCCCTGCCGGCGCAGCCAGATTAGTATTACCCAATTTTTTTGGAGCCTCATCTTTTGCATTGTAGGTTACCTGCCTGCATTGTAATAGCTCCAAAAAGTTGGTGATACTATCAGTTTCAATTCTTTGTTCTCATACTTTGAGTTTGTTTCAAACAAAGAAACCACATAAAAAGTTCACCAAACACTACATTTTGAACTTGTGTAGGCCACATCAGCTCCTATTAAAGTCTAGTCCACACACACACACTTCATAAAATTAGTGTTTCTTGTACCTGTAACCAGCTGTTCAGGAATAAGCACACTAAGGCCCCCCTTTGTCCTTTTTTGCCTATCTTAAGCAGTCTTGCAAGATGAAGAAGGCAGGGAGTAAGGCGCGGGGGCGTGGGCGTGGAGTTTCAGCAGGGAGAGGACGTGGGGATTCTGCAGGGAGAGGACGTGGGGATTCTACAGGTAGAGGACGTGGGGATTCTGGGCCTGCTGCGGGCACCAGTGGATCAGCATCCCCCAGTTTTAGCAGGCAACAGTCCTTTATGCGCAGCTTTGTAGGACCTCAACGTACCCCACTGCTGCGGGAGGAACAAATTGAAGCCGTTGTCGGATGGATGGCAGCTAACGCATCGACTTCAATTACTTCCGCATCCTCTCAGGGTCAGAGCACCGAAGAGCAACCATCTGTCTCTTCACCACCTGCCAAAGTGCCCAGGCAGTCAGAGAGACATGGACAGGAGCCATCACAATCTCTACTTCTGTTCTCGGAATCTGTTGGCTTGGAAAGAGGGGGCCAGCCAAGCAGCATTCCTGAATGTGAAGAAGAGGGAGTATGCAGTGATGCGCAACTTCTTTGTCCCTCTGAATCTGAAGAGGCGAGTGGGCCAGTGCCTATGGTCAGCACACCTCAGTACGCATCAGATGATGACGAGACTCAGTTGCCACTTTCTGGTGCGTACGGTGCTGGCGAGACAACCCCGGAGAAGCAGCTGTTTGAAGAGGGGAGGGAAGATGATGAGGTCCTTGACCCATCATGGCGTGAGCAACAGGAAGGTGGTGGGAGCAGCTCGGAGGAAGAGATTCCCCTACCGGCCAAAACAGGAGGCAGAGGGAGGGGGAAGACTTGGTTGCCTGTACCCTCCACTTCGGCACCCGTTAGGAGCATTCCTCCTTCCAAAGGCAAACCGGGCGCTCACAAGAGTTGCAGTGCGTGGTCCTTTTTTGACACAGTTGCAGATGACATTTGCTTTGTCAAATGCAAGCTGTGTCATCAGAGAGTCAAAAGAGGGAGAAATGTCAGCAACCTCAATACCACAAATATGTGGAAACATGTGCGCACCAAGCACGAGTTGGAGTTGCATAGACACCCTCAAGACGTAGGCCAACGTACAGCACCACCTACCACCTCTTCAGTTCGTGTTGGGCCCTCTTCCTCCAGCTCACACACTGCTGGTTCGGCTTCCTCACAGGATCGCCAAGGAAGAACCTCTGCCACTGTTGTCCGGAGACCCTGTCAGATTCCACCCATAACAGCACGTTCCCATCCATCACAGCCATCGGTAGCACAGGCATGGGATAAAAGGCGCCCTTACTCGGCAAACCATCCCCGAGCACAGTCTCTGAATGCTGGCATTGCCAAACTTCTGGCAGTTGAAATGCTGTCATTCAGGCTGGTGGACACTGACACCTTCCGGGACTTAATGGCATTGGCAGTCCCCCAATACAACGTGCCCAGCCGCTTTTATTTCAGCAGGCGAGCCGTCCCTGCCCTGCAGAAACATGTTGAGGGCAAAATAAAACATGCGCTACTAAACGCCGTTAGTAGCAAGGTCCACCTGACCACCGATGCGTGGACCAGTAACCATGGACAGGGACGATACCTTTCCCTCACTGCCCACTGGGTCAATGTTGTGGAGCCGGGTACGGATCTGGAGAGTGGCGCTGTACGTGTTCTTCCAACGCCACGGATTGCAGGACTCCAGTCTGTACACATAGACTCCTCCTCCTACTCAAGTTCCTCAGAAACAGCAGAGCAGGAGCCTGTTACGACCGATATGAGCACAGCCGTGGCCAAACGTCAACAGGCTGTACTCAAATTAATTTCTTTGGGGAATCGAAGCCACACAGCGCAGGAGCTCTGGAATGCTATCAAGCTGGAGAGCGATGTGTGGTTTGGGCCAGCGAATCTCCAGCCGGGCTTGGTAGTGTGTGACAATGGCCGAAATCTGGTGGCAGCTCTTGGCCTAGGCAACCTCACACACATCCCATGTCTGGCACATGTTCTTAACTTGGTCGTGCAGAGCTTTCTGAGGGACTATCCGGATCTTGATGCACTGTTGCACAAGGTCCGCATAGAGTGCGCTCACTTGCGACGTTCCAGCACGGCAAGATCGCGCCTCGCTGCTCTGCAGCGACGATTTGGCCTTCCAGAACATCGCATCATATGTGACCTACCCACCCGGTGGAATTCAACGTTACATATGTTGGAGCGGTTGTGTGAGCAGCAGGCAGCAGTCATGGAGTACCAGCTGCATCAGGCGCAAACAAGTCGCACTGTGCGCCGTTCACACTTCAGCACCATTGAGTGGGCCTCTATGAAGGACATCTGCCTCGTTTTGCGTGCCTTCGATGAATCCACGCGGATGGCGAGTGCAGATGATGCACTAGTCAGCATGACTGTCCCCCTTATCTGCCTGCTTCAACAAACACTGCAAGCACTAAGGGATGAGGTTTCAGAAGAGGTGGAGGATGAGGAGTCCCAAATGCCATCTGCTTCTGGACAGTCTGCGCTACGTGTTTCCTCACAAAGGCCTAGGCAGGGGACACTTTGTGAGGAGGATGAGGAGGAGTCGATGGAGGAGGAAGACATCTCTCCAGAGGAGGGAGGTACACAAACCTCTACTCAGTATGTACAGCGAGGGTGGGGTGATGCAGAGCAGGTCGAGGTCACGCCTCAAACAGGGGACAGCGGTTCTTTGGCAGTTGGGAGTCTGCAGCACATGGTTGATTTCATGCTGCAGTGCCTGAGAAACGACCGCCGCATCGCCCACATTCTCGTCTCGGCTGATTATTGGGTGTACACCCTCCTAGATCCTCGCTACCGGGACAGCGTACAAAGGCTCATACCAACGTTGAACCGGGAGCGTAAAATGCGGGAGTACGAAGAGTCACTGGTGCAGTCCATAATGTTTTCCATTCCACCCGACAGCATTGTTGCAAGTGCTTTACAAAGCAGCTCTGTGCGTCGAGGCAGTGAGGAAACTCTGCACAAAGAGGGAGCAGAGGCAGTGCCGCAGCACAAGGCAAGACCACTATGGCCCAAATGTGGCAAAGTTTTGTGTGTCCACCACAATTGTCTACACCATCAGCGACGCCTCGAGTCAGCAGGAGGCAACGCTTCCGTCAGATGGTGTCAGACTACATGTCTTGCCCTGTCGCTGTACTCCCAGATGGCTCTTCCCCCTTCAAGTTTTGGGTCTCTAAGCTGGATACATGGCCAGAGCTTAGCCAGTATGCATTGGAGGTGCTGGCTTGCCCTGCTGCCAGTGTATTATCGGAACGTGTCTTTAGTGCCGCAGGTGGTGTACTAACAGACCGTCGCACGCGACTATCTTCCGATAATGTTGACCGGCTGACTTTTCTGAAAATGAACAAGGCCTGGATCTCCAAAGACTTTGCCATTCCTCTTACAGACTAAATTAGTGGTTGGCAACTGTATCCAGGTCTGCTGGTGTGTTCATTTTTCTACCACCTGAACTATAATCCCTGTGCTTCAACACAGCCAGTTGTCGCTCAGATGTGTCGTCTGCACAGAGAAACACACTAGCTCCTGTGTTACTGGGGTTCAGTAATGCCAGCTGATCCCCTGCTGTGTGGACGGCAGAGTCACCAGCTCCATCAACATTCAAACCACTACTGATTTTTAACCGTGCCCAACTTAGGTCTCTGGCTCCACTGTCTCTACTATTTCCCCTGACCTCCAACCCCGCCATCTACATCTCTGAAGTGGCGTCAGCACAATCTACACTTGTTCCTGTGTTCCTGTGGCTCAGTCCCATCAGTTTATCCCCTGATGTGTGTCCGGCAAGGTCTCCTGCTCTGTCCACATTCCCATAACCAGTAGTGGGAATGAGGACAGAGCTGGCGAACTTGCCGGACAAACATCAGGGGATCAACTGATGGGACTGAGCACCAGTAACACAGGAACAAGTGTAGATTGTGCTGACGCCACTTCAGAGATGTAGCTGGCGGGGTTGGAGGCCAGGGTAAATAGTAGAGACAGTGGAGCCAGAGGCCTAAGTGGAGCATGGTTAGAATCAGTAGTAGTCCACAACCTCCATAAAAACCGCTGCCCATTGGCCTCTGCATGCGGCATGCGTAATCCTGGGCACCAACAGCGTCAGTTGGTGTTCAGAAGTGTCGTCTCCACAGAGCCAAACACATTCGTTCAAGTGTTAGTGGGGTTCAGCACTGCCAGCTGTTCCCCTGCTGTGGAGATGGCAAGTCTCCTGCTGCCTTCACCTGCCAAAATCCAGTAGGCCCCAGCCTGCTCCTCGCCTAATCCTGGGCTCCAACAGCGTCAGTTGGTGTTCAGAAGTGTCGTCTCCACAGAACCAAACACATTCGTTCAAGTGTTAGTGGGGTTCAGCACTGCCAGCTGTTCCCCTGCTGTGGAGATGGCAAGTCTCCTGCTGCATTCACCTGCCAAAATCCAGTAGGCCCCAGCCTGCTCCTCGCCTAATCCTGGGCTCCAACAGCGTCAGTTGGTGTTCAGAAGTGTCGTCTCCACAGAACCAAACACATTCGTTCAAGTGTTAGTGGGGTTCAGCACTGCCAGCTGTTCCCCTGCTGTGGAGATGGCAAGTCTCCTGCTGCATTCACCTGCCAAAATCCAGTAGGCCCCAGCCTGCTCCTCGCCTAATCCTGGGCTCCAACAGCGTCAGTTGGTGTTCAGAAGTGTCGTCTCCACAGAACCAAACACATTCGTTCAAGTGTTAGTGGGGTTCAGCACTGCCAGCTGTTCCCCTGCTGTGGAGATGGCAAGTCTCCTGCTGCCTTCACCTGCCAAAATCCAGTAGGCCCCAGCCTGCTCCTCGCCTAATCCTGGGCTCCAACAGCGTCAGTTGGTGTTCAGAAGTGTCGTCTCCACAGAGCCAAACACATTCGTTCAAGTGTTAGTGGGGTTCAGCACTGCCAGCTGTTCCCCTGCTGTGGAGATGGCAAGTCTCCTGCTGCCTTCACCTGCCAAAATCCAGTAGGCCCCAGCCTGCTCCTCGCCTAATCCTGGGCTCCAACAGCGTCAGTTGGTGTTCAGAAGTGTCGTCTCCACAGAACCAAACACATTCGTTCAAGTGTTAGTGGGGTTCAGCACTGCCAGCTGTTCCCCTGCTGTGGAGATGGCAAGTCTCCTGCTGCCTTCACCTGCCAAAATCCAGTAGGCCCCAGCCTGCTCCTCGCCTAATCCTGGGCTCCAACAGCGTCAGTTGGTGTTCAGAAGTGTCGTCTCCACAGAGCCAAACACATTCGTTCGAGTGTTAGTGGGTTTCAGCACTGCCAGCTGTTCCCCTGCTGTGGAGATGGCAAGTCTCCTGCTGCCTTCACCTGCCAAAAACAACAGGCCCCAGCCTGCTCCTCGCCTAATCCTGGGCTCCAACAGCGTCAGTTGGTGTTCAGAAGTGTCGTCTCCACAGAACCAAACACATTCGTTCAAGTGTTAGTGGGGTTCAGCACTGCCAGCTGTTCCCCTGCTGTGGAGATGGCAAGTCTCCTGCTGCCTTCACCTGCCAAAATCCAGTAGGCCCCAGCCTGCTCCTCGCCTAATCCTGGGCTCCAACAGCGTCAGTTGGTGTTCAGAAGTGTCGTCTCCACAGAGCCAAACACATTCGTTCGAGTGTTAGTGGGTTTCAGCACTGCCAGCTGTTCCCCTGCTGTGGAGATGGCAAGTCTCCTGCTGCCTTCACCTGCCAAAAACAACAGGCCCCAGCCTGCTCCTCGCCTAATCCTGGGCTCCAACAGCGTCAGTTGGTGTTCAGAAGTGTCGTCTCCACAGAGCCAAACACATTCGTTCAAGTGTTAGTGGGGTTCAGCACTGCCAGCTGTTCCCCTGCTGTGGAGATGGCAAGTCTCCTGCTGCATTCACCTGCCAAAATCCAGTAGGCCCCAGCCTGCTCCTCGCCTAATCCTGGGCTCCAACAGCGTCAGTTGGTGTTCAGAAGTGTCGTCTCCACAGAGCCAAACACATTCGTTCAAGTGTTAGTGGGGTTCAGCACTGCCAGCTGTTCCCCTGCTGTGGAGATGGCAGTCTCTCCTGCTGTCTCCGCATTACAAAGACAGTAGGCCACTGCCTACACCCTCCTATTTCCTGGGCTTCAACACAGCCAGTTGTAGTTCGGAAGTGCCGTCCACACGGAAAGAGATACTTGCTCCAGTGTCTCAGTGGGGTTCAGTAACGTCAGCTGATCCCCTGCTGTGTGGATGGCAGTCTCTCCTGCTGTAAACTCATTCAAAATACAGTAGGCCTCTGCCTACACCCTCCTATTTCCTGGGCTTCAACACAGCCAGTTGTAGTTCGGAAGTGCCGTCCACACGGAAAGAGACACTTGCTCCCGTGTCTCAGTGGGGTTCAGTAACGTCAGCTGATCCCCTGCTGTGTGGATGGCAGTCTCTCCTGCTGTAAACTCATTCAAAATACAGTAGGCCTCTGCCTACACCCTCCTATTTCCTGGGCTTCAACACAGCCAGTTGTAGTTCGGAAGTGCCGTCCACACGGAAAGAGACACTTGCTCCCGTGTCTCAGTGGGGTTCAGTAACGTCAGCTGATCCCCTGCTGTGTGGATGGCAGTCTCTCCTGCTGTAAACTCATTCAAAATACAGTAGGCCTCTGCCTACACCCTCCTATTTCCTGGGCTTCAACACAGCCAGTTGTAGTTCGGAAGTGCCGTCCACACGGAAAGAGATACTTGCTCCCGTGTCTCAGTGGGGTTCAGTAACGTCAGCTGATCCCCTGCTGTGTGGATGGCAGTCTCTCCTGCTGTCACCTCATTCAAAATTCAGTAGGCCTCTGCCTACACCCTCCTATTTCCTGGGCTTCAACACAGCCAGTTGTAGTTCGGAAGTGCCGTCCACACGGAAAGAGATACTTGCTCCCGTGTCTCAGTGGGGTTCAGTAACGTCAGCTGATCCCCTGCTGTGTGGATGGCAGTCTCTCCTGCTGTAAACTCATTCAAAATACAGTAGGCCTCTGCCTACACCCTCCTATTTCCTGGGCTTCAACACAGCCAGTTGTAGTTCGGAAGTGCCGTCCACACGGAAAGAGATACTTGCTCCCGTGTCTCAGTGGGGTTCAGTAGCGTCAGCTGATCCCCTGCTGTGTGGATGGCAGTCTCTCCTGCTGTCACCTCATTCAAAATTCAGTAGGCCTCTGCCTACACCCTCCTATTTCCTGGGCTTCAACACAGCCAGTTGTAGTTCGGAAGTGCCGTCCACACGGAAAGAGATACTTGCTCCCGTGTCTCAGTGGGGTTCAGTAACGTCAGCTGATCCCCTGCTGTGTGGATGGCAGTCTCTCCTGCTGTCACCTCATTCAAAATTCAGTAGGCCTCTGCCTACACCCTCCTATTTCCTGGGCTTCAACACAGCCAGTTGTAGTTCGGAAGTGCCGTCCACACGGAAAGAGATACTTGCTCCCGTGTCTCAGTGGGGTTCAGTAACGTCAGCTGATCCCCTGCTGTGTGGATGGCAGTCTCTCCTGCTGTAAACTCATTCAAAATACAGTAGGCCTCTGCCTACACCCTCCTATTTCCTGGGCTTCAACACAGCCAGTTGTAGTTCGGAAGTGCCGTCCACACGGAAAGAGACACTTGCTCCCGTGTCTCAGTGGGGTTCAGTAACGTCAGCTGATCCCCTGCTGTGTGGATGGCAGTCTCTCCTGCTGTAAACTCATTCAAAATACAGTAGGCCTCTGCCTACACCCTCCTATTTCCTGGGCTTCAACACAGCCAGTTGTAGTTCGGAAGTGCCGTCCACACGGAAAGAGACACTTGCTCCCGTGTCTCAGTGGGGTTCAGTAACGTCAGCTGATCCCCTGCTGTGTGGATGGCAGTCTCTCCTGCTGTCACCTCATTCAAAATTCAGTAGGCCTCTGCCTACACCCTCCTATTTCCTGGGCTTCAACACAGCCAGTTGTAGTTCGGAAGTGCCGTCCACACGGAAAGAGATACTTGCTCCCGTGTCTTAGTGGGGTTCAGTAACGTCAGCTGATCCCCTGCTGTGTGGATGGCAGTCTCTCCTGCTGTAAACTCATTCAAAATACAGTAGGCCTCTGCCTACACCCTCCTATTTCCTGGGCTTCAACACAGCCAGTTGTAGTTCGGAAGTGCCGTCCACACGGAAAGAGATACTTGCTCCCGTGTCTCAGTGGGGTTCAGTAACGTCAGCTGATCCCCTGCTGTGTGGATGGCAGTCTCTCCTGCTGTCACCTCATTCAAAATTCAGTAGGCCTCTGCCTACACCCTCCTATTTCCTGGGCTTCAACACAGCCAGTTGTAGTTCGGAAGTGCCGTCCACACGGAAAGAGATACTTGCTCCCGTGTCTCAGTGGGGTTCAGTAACGTCAGCTGATCCCCTGCTGTGTGGATGGCAGTCTCTCCTGCTGTCACCTCATTCAAAATTCAGTAGGCCTCTGCCTACACCCTCCTATTTCCTGGGCTTCAACACAGCCAGTTGTAGTTCGGAAGTGCCGTCCACACGGAAAGAGATACTTGCTCCCGTGTCTCAGTGGGGTTCAGTAACGTCAGCTGATCCCCTGCTGTGTGGATGGCAGTCTCTCCTGCTGTAAACTCATTCAAAATACAGTAGGCCTCTGCCTACACCCTCCTATTTCCTGGGCTTCAACACAGCCAGTTGTAGTTCGGAAGTGCCGTCCACACGGAAAGAGACACTTGCTCCCGTGTCTCAGTGGGGTTCAGTAACGTCAGCTGATCCCCTGCTGTGTGGATGGCAGTCTCTCCTGCTGTAAACTCATTCAAAATACAGTAGGCCTCTGCCTACACCCTCCTATTTCCTGGGCTTCAACACAGCCAGTTGTAGTTCGGAAGTGCCGTCCACACGGAAAGAGACACTTGCTCCCGTGTCTCAGTGGGGTTCAGTAACGTCAGCTGATCCCCTGCTGTGTGGATGGCAGTCTCTCCTGCTGTCACCTCATTCAAAATTCAGTAGGCCTCTGCCTACACCCTCCTATTTCCTGGGCTTCAACACAGCCAGTTGTAGTTCGGAAGTGCCGTCCACACGGAAAGAGATACTTGCTCCCGTGTCTCAGTGGGGTTCAGTAACGTCAGCTGATCCCCTGCTGTGTGGATGGCAGTCTCTCCTGCTGTAAACTCATTCAAAATACAGTAGGCCTCTGCCTACACCCTCCTATTTCCTGGGCTTCAACACAGCCAGTTGTAGTTCGGAAGTGCCGTCCACACGGAAAGAGACACTTGCTCCCGTGTCTCAGTGGGGTTCAGTAACGTCAGCTGATCCCCTGCTGTGTGGATGGCAGTCTCTCCTGCTGTAAACTCATTCAAAATACAGTAGGCCTCTGCCTACACCCTCCTATTTCCTGGGCTTCAACACAGCCAGTTGTAGTTCGGAAGTGCCGTCCACACGGAAAGAGACACTTGCTCCCGTGTCTCAGTGGGGTTCAGTAACGTCAGCTGATCCCCTGCTGTGTGGATGGCAGTCTCTCCTGCTGTCACCTCATTCAAAATTCAGTAGGCCTCTGCCTACACCCTCCTATTTCCTGGGCTTCAACACAGCCAGTTGTAGTTCGGAAGTGCCGTCCACACGGAAAGAGATACTTGCTCCCGTGTCTCAGTGGGGTTCAGTAACGTCAGCTGATCCCCTGCTGTGTGGATG